>NC_061519.1:13740000-13895000 GCF_022379125.1 Scophthalmus maximus
TACAGCTGCATTACTCATACACTTTTGTGTTGTGATCATGCCCTAACGCAGGAACAGCCTCAGATCAATAACCTAATTAGCCATAAAGCATATGCATAGCAGTGATACATTATATGCCTGGCATCCCTTGGCTAGAGTCTCACAGGAATTACCATATAAATGACTGCGGACATTTATTAAGCAAGCATGGTGGGGACTTGGCACACTGTACGGAGTAAAAAAAAAGAAAAGAATGTAAGCTACAACACACATTAGAAAAGGGAAACATGAGAGATCGAACAGTCAAGTAACAAATTGCATTGACTGCTGGCAGAGCAGAAACATCTGCCATGCTGTGACTCTACCCGTGGAGTGAGTACGCGCCGAGGCTGCTCACGGGGACTGAGGAAACCCCCCACAACACGCTTTCTTTCCACTCTTTGTGTTCAACTGGACTGCAAGTAATTCAATACACCTCTCCTTGTGCTGGCTCACTGGAATGAAACGCAAAGCGAATGAACTGCATTAAGTGGGGCAGCAGTTGAACACCAGTTACAGTAACACCAGTGTTTGTGTGGGCTGCCCTACACTGCGTGTGTGTGTGCGTGTGTGTGTGTGTGTGTGTGTGTGTGTGTGTGTGAGTGAGTGTGTGTGTGTGTCATGCGCGTGTGCGTTAAGTGGACATGTGTGTACATGTGTGTCAGAGGCGAGTGTGAAAGGAGTCGTAAATCCAAAAGATAATCTTGTTCTGCACATGATTCCTTGACCCAACCCAACACTCCAGAGAGAGAGAGACAGCTACACAATACCAGGCGGATCTCTCCATGGCAACACATGGTAACACAAATCTATTTCAGAGCAGGAGTGCAGCCTTGCACTTAAACACAGCAGACAAAAAATAGGGAAAACAGCAATCAATTATTAAAGGATCTCCGTGTTCATACTTACTGCCTGTGTGTTGCCAGCTGCAGCCGAAACTAAGAGGCTCCCACAGCTCACACCTTCCCCTCTTCATACAATCGTAAGTGTTATCAGAGATCTGCAGCGTTGCCACTCCTTCGTCTCAAGCAGAGCTTGTGAACTGGATCTGCCCCTTGTCTGGCATTTAATTGTTCAGTGGGGTGTGTTTATTTTCAAGGTGTAGGCTGCCCTCGCAGCCTCAAATGCAGGAGGCAGTGGAAAACACGGACGGCTAATGAGAGAAAAACAATCGGAGGCCCCGTTACAACAACAGAGAGATGACCGATAGAGAAAGTTGGGATCAACATAATGTTCCTCCTGGCATAAGCCTTCGAGTAAATCATAGCGCTGTAAGCAGATCTGTCGGCATCAATTGTTCCAAGCTCCGGCGTTCAACGTTACCTCAGCGTTAATACAGAGCAAACAAAAACACACAACCGATAAGATGAACTGCTTTCCCTTAATTTAGACAGGGCGGATTTCAAAAGAAAAACTGAACACTAAAATGGAAAGCAGAAAATATTCAAACTATTAAAAAAAAATAGTGTTTGCTTTGTCTTTCTTTATAGACGACACACTTCAGTGCATCTGTCCATGTTTCTGGGGTGGAAAAAAATCTGTTGGCGCTCTATTTCGCAAAGCTTTTGACACACACACACGCACAACCAACACCAAACAAGTCAACGCTAAATCCTGCAGAAGAGACACTAAGTTGGTTGCGAGTGCGACTGTGATATATACTGTGTTGACCTTTCCTAGATCATATAGGGTGATTATTCGCGTGTTGGGCTGCAGTTTGGCAGGAGCTGCACAAAAGGCTTTACTGTAATAGCTATTCTCACCGTTCAAGCCATCCATTCTGCAATGACACATACAACCTTATGTTCTCCAGAAAGGTGGGCTGGCACCTGTCTGACACACACACACACACACATACATACACACACACACACACACACACACGTGCGAGAGCAGCTTCCAGGCCCTAACAAACATCAGCGATGGGACAGGAGAAGGATTAGACGGCACCAGAATATGAATATTCCTCTTTTTTACTTTTAACACTCAGATTTCTTCCTTTTGTCAGACACTGCGACAGACTTGCATTTATGTGACAGCTAGTCAACATTGAATATGAAGGACAAGCAGATATATCAAATATTCTCTTCATTATTATTATTATTATTATATATTCAGCTTCTCGATTGTGAGGATTAGTTGTTTTTCTTTGAATTAGAAATCCATTATTCGAGGGGGGGAGTGTTAATTGGAAAAAATATATATATAATAAAAGTTATTTGAAGTAATTTGAAGACATCAGTTATTTGAAGACATCAATTTAGACCAAAGGAAATTGTATTTTCTGACATTTTATGAGCCAAATGATTAGCTAATTAATTAAAATAGTCATTAAATGAATCAATAATGAAAACAACTGAGTACGTTTTGTGTTATGTTGTCGTGCCTGCTGAGTTGTTGTTTTCTTATTTGAAGTGCTGAAACAATAAGTCCATTAATCATTGACTCTGTTAACTAAGAACTTTTATCGCCAACAGTTCTGATAGTTGATGAATTGTGTCTGTAATCATCATTCATCAAGTAAAAGTGCCAAATAAATTATCTCCAGTTCAAGCTTCTAAACTATTGTGAAATGTAACATTTCAATAGTAAATGTAATATTTTGTGGTTTTGAATAATTTATTCAATAAAATGAACTGTCTCAAAATGTCAACTTACCACTATTAATGAAAAAATGATACAATCTACAAAATGGATAGCTAAAAGAAATAAACAAAAGAGCAAATAAGCATGTTTCCTAAAATGTTGACCTATTCCTTTATTTGTATAGCTCATCAACAGATGGATCCAAGATGAAGGAGTTTTTAGCTGTAGTGCTGAAATATTGGTCCATTTTGTCAATGACAGATTCCACCTAATTCATCAGGCTTGGACTCAAACAATACATGTCATTTTAAAATATGTGAACAGTCTTAAAGGTTCAACCTCCTTTTTACCGGGGACGTTTGTTTCCTTCTCATTTTTAGCTTTGCGGGGCCTTTAATCCACCTTCAGAGTTCAGAAGAGTCCTGCTCCTTTTAGACGCCGGATGGCATCAAATCTGACTAACTGTGAGTGATTAATCAGAGTTTTCTGCTAAACTCGTCGTCTGCGTATCCTTAAAAAAAAAGATCTGCCTTGTTGAACAAGCGCAAATCCACCAGTGTTTATGTACTACAGTGTCCCTGCAGGGGATATCACCATAGCAGTAAGTGGCAGGCATTAGAGTACTTACACAGCCGATCACAATAGAAGCAGCGATGCACCTTTCTTAGCACAATGTTATTGAGGCAGGACACAATATCGGACTACCTGCCATCAGTTCAGTGGGCAAGCTATTGGGTTTCAGGGTGTGCTGTGGGATACTGTAATTGTATACACTTTATCAGGCTTGTTCTGTCACAAGTGTTTTGTTTAAGGGATTTCAAATGGGAGCAGGGGTAGGGGCTGTCCCATTAAGGGGCGAGTCAATAAGATGTAACCGCGATCCCCACAAACATCCGTGAATAGATAAGCGTGTCTAGCCGTATCAAAATACTTGGCGCTCTTGGATCTGAGCGAGTGGAAAAGGTTTGACAGAGTCCTGTCATGGGAGCACTTCTAAGATTTCTTTTTCTTTTCTCTCTCTTTCAGATTTGCAGTTTCATGACTGAAATGGGATTATGTCATACTTCTGTCACGAGTAAATGTGTACAGTAGCCCCCAACTGTAAGCTGCTGCACATTGACATCTCAGATAATTTCCTGGATTTTAATTTTAAATTTACAATCAAATCAGCTTGGAAAAGACTAAACAAAACCTCCCAGTGTCATGGACAGAACATGGGTTTAAAAGATGTAACCAGGCATATTGATGATGAAGATGTTGAAATCTGGTTGCTGAATTATTTTAGTCTTTGTAATGAGGCTTTACTCTATAATCAGTGCAATTTGACAATTTCATAATACGTCCTGACATTCCTGGCAACATTCCAAGCCGATTTTCCACTTGGAAAAAGAATGGTGGCAACTTAAAAGGGGAAAAAAGTTAACTTTCTTTTCAGTCGTTTGGTCATTTCCCTGTTCTGCTGATGCTTGAAAACTGAGTCAAGCTCAGAACAGTCATATCAAGGTGGTTCGACGTGCCACCTTTTGATACTGGTGCCAGCTCAGCCCCGGAGAAACATCAGCAGCATTTTAAAAAGGGAGTCTGGTGCACTTATTGAGATGCTGCGCCCCCGTCGACGCCTCTTGTTCTTCTCCCTCTTGTCCTGCGATACAAAAACTTAACCTCGAGTAAATGCAGAGGGAGGGAGAGCAAAAACACGTGTGGGGACAAAAAAAAAAAGAAGGGATTATCAACAACAACAAAAACGTTCACAACCAAATTGAGCCGCTCTACGTCCAATGATAAGACACGATTGGACAACCAGGGCAGATGACTGGACGCTCTTTGGGGATAAAAGAGAAAAAGAAAAAAAAGAGAAGTCGTTCATTTCCTTTTGTGAGGTGTTATCAGCCAGAGTCCACAACAACGTATTCAGCACCACGCTCTTTGATTTAGCTTTATCTAGTTTACCTCTCTCAAAGATCCTAACTGTACCAAGACAATTTGTTCCCCCCACTCGGACAGTAAGAATCATAGGGCCGTTTAAAAAAAACAACATTTATACTGACAGTAAATCTAGATCTTGGTTCGTCTGTGGAGAATTTCATTCATCCAGGTCACAGTTATCCACAAGGGAGTTGAATCAGGAGCTGTAGAACTCTTTCGGCTCTCGTCCAAGAGGCACCTTCATTCCTGGGATCTACAACCAAGTCCAGTTGCTCCTGATTAAATAACTTCCTTAGAAACAGATTTCACACCATTTTGAACAAAACCGCTTTTGTTATATTTGCAACCACCATCCTTTCTCCTTTTAAGTACACACATCCTGACACACACACACACACACACACACACACACACACACACACACACACACACACATATACTGTACTCTCCCACCTGTTACTTACCCTATGATTTCTTTTTTTTTGCGGCGATATTTTACAATCCATTTAACAACCTTCGCTCGACATTATGTCCTCAAGAGGTTTTCATCCAAGTAGAATCTGTGTCCCATCAACTGTGCTCACCCACTTGTTTGATCGGATGTAAAAAAAAAAATTGTAAAAAGCCCCTTTCTAGTTTGTATTGCCACAACATGGCTTTTCCGTACTACATTTAGTAGATGCATATAATGAAAGTGCATCAGAAGGACACATTGGACTGTTACGTGTGAGGCAGCTCTACAAGTAGAACACACTCCACTGCAGAGAGAGAGAGAGAGAGAGAGAGAGAGAGAGAGAGTTTGGAAGTGGATTGAAGAGCAGGCATCAGCTGCTTGCACTGACAAGTGGCCTGCAGGCCTGATGATGTAAAGCCATAACCGTTATGTCAGAAAAGGTGTCTGGATGCAAAAAAAATATAGTAATTAAAAGCAACAGCACCCTCGCCCTCCTTCCCCTCTGTGCGCTGTGTTTCTGCTCATTCAGCTGCCGGGCGGCGTCATCTCGAGCCACAACAACACCGCAACATGGAACAGGTGTGTGCGCGCGTGCGCGAGTGAGTGCGCTTCCGCAAACCGCGTTACCGGGCGTGCACGCGCGTGCGGCCGTATGAAGCGGCCGAGGAATGCCACGCGCTGTTACATCGGTTGCTTTGTAACACGCACACACACACACACACACACACACACACCACTTTCACATAGACTACACACAAACATACCACTCGCGCCCGCACGCACACACACACTCTCTCTCGCTCACACACACACACACACACACACACACAGGCGAAAATGCCCTATCAAAACCGTGTGACAGGCGTGGTCGTTGAGTGACAACGTGTTTGTCACCGGGGGATCGTTGCGCGAGCAAAATGAGAAGAAGAAGGAGAAAGAAAAAATGGAAACAACCCATGCAGGATACCTTATGGAGGTCGATGGGGATCCGCTCCTCGCCTTTGTGCGGGCTCTCCGGCCACAGGTGATAGCTCGAGCCGTAGTTGGGGCTGTCCCTGCTGCTGTTGCTCCCGGTCGCCGAAGAGTTGCCCGCGTACGCCCGTTGTGTTACCGGGGGGGTGATGCGGGAGTCGCGGCTGCGCGCCGGCTGCGCCTGGTCGATCCTCCCAGACTTACTGCGGTCCTGTTCACAGTGCTGCGGACGCTGGGGACAGAGCCCCAGTGCGCCTTGCTGCTGCTGCTGCTGCTGCTGTTCCTGCTGCTGCTGCTGTTGCTGCTGCTGCTGCTGTTGCTGTTGCTGCTGCTGTTGCTGTTGCTGTTGCTGCTGCTGTTGCTGTTGCAGCAGTGGAGCCTGGTGAGTCCTACATAGCTCTCCCGAGCCGCTGGCGCAGTAGTTGATAGGCAGGCTGCTCCCCACCAGTAGCTGCTGCTGCGCTCGTAATTGAGGGATCTGCTGCTGCTGCTGCTGCTGCTGCTGCTGCTGCAGGTCCTGAGTCTGAGACTCGAACGCTCTCCTGTGAGCCTCGGTTGACTCACATACATTTAAAGAGCGCCCTTTCTGCGAGTTTGCACGGATTCCTTCAGGGGAGGGGTCCCTCTGTTGGAGTCTTAAATGACTGTGCTGCTGCTGCTGCTGCTGCTGCTGCTGCAACAGCTGCCTGTGGTCTCGGTGCCCTCCCGCTCCTCCTCCTCCTCCCCTGCAGCGTTCCACGGTGCTCGCCTGTTGGTGGTGATTATTCGCACTCCTTTGGAGACGATCGCCCCTCTTAGACGCCCGGGGAAACAGCAGCGAGGAGGAGGACGACGACGACGACGACGTCGGTGGCGGCGGTATGGGCGGCGGGAAAGGCGGGGAGGGCTGCGGCGGGAGAGGCTCGACCGGAGGGTGCTGGTTCGGAAAGAGGCTCGCCTCCTGCTCGGAAAAACTGCAGTGGCAGCCGGGAAAAACCGGCTGCCTCTTCTCCGACTGCGGCGGCGGAGAGCCGAGCGGGGCCCAGGGATCCCGCTGCAGGTGCGCCGGCCGCCCGGGGTGGGCTCCGCTGCCTCGGTGTGAAGGTCGCCGGGCGGTGTCGTAGCTCGCCAGAGGCAGCGGGTCCCCGCTGCGCACGGGTCTCCAGGTGGGCTGGCTCAGCGAGGGGAGCTCCTGGAGGCTCTGGCGGTGGGCGGCGGCGGCGGCGGCGGTCGGAGCGCGGTCCCGGTGCTGAGAAGAGGGCGGGGGCGGCAGGCTGAAAACGGGGGCGTCTGGCTCTCGGCTCTGCTGGCTGCTCGCTGGCTCTTGGCCGGGGACCTGGTGCTGATGGACAGCTCCCGCGTACCGATGCCGCATCCCCCTGATCGCCTCGTCTCGCTGCGGTTGCTCCTTTGCCGTGCAGCGCTCCGACAGCCGTGCATTGCGACCAGTCCCCGCTGAATAGGACCGACTTGTATCATTGGAAGGTTTGACCGGGACCTGCCTTCAAACGTCACAGTACAGCCAGAACACCGCCTTCGACTGAGTGTCGGTCCATTGCCTGCGATGCGCACAGGTTGCAGCGGATCGATCGATCGCTCCTCCGGCGTGTTGGGATGTTACAAGAGCGGGGCTGTCGAGATGCGGACGGCTGTTTGAACGCAGCTCACATGGTTGATCGCCTTAATGCACCGTATAGACACAATGGATCAATGTTGCCATAACCACCCTGCATAATCAGAAATCACTTTTACTGCTACGTCACACGAACACGTCCACGGGCCTGGCGTCTCTGTAGTTTATATGATCGACTCTCATTGATCGCCCTGCCTCGAAATGGGATGTCCATTGAGTGTCAGCATTTAAAGACATAGAATAAAAGACAACAATCACACTGTATTTCCACCTGTTGGCCCGCAGATGAGCACCGAACGAACAGGTCTCTGAACGATGACCTCATGCCACACAGCCCGTGTCTTGCAGTCTGGTATTTAATAATTGATCGGAATATGCCTGGTTTTGTATTACCAGGCAGACATTTTTAGAAAGGGCCGCTGCGCACGGAGCTGCTGCCGAGGGGCTCAGTGTTCACATGGCAGAGGGCTCTGACAGAGAGGCCGGGCACGGCCGGAGCTGTCCGCGGTGCTGAAGGAGCCCGGAAAGCTCATCAACCCCCCCCCCCCCCCCCCCCCCCCCCCCATATTAAATCTACACAACAGGTATAATAAGGGATGTGTTGTGGGCTTAGGTTACTTTGGTCCAGCTCTCTGGAACAAACTGCCAGATGAGCAGAGATCTACTGTACGTCCATATTCCCCCCCCCAAAAAATCTAAATGAAAATATTTGTTTGAGTTACTTGTTGCCGTATGCATTTTAATACGACAAACCGACCTGTAGAGTTCATTTTTGCATTGAACGAGGGCTGTTCATCCCTTCTACACCCTCATTATGTCCATGCTCCATAAGAATGGGACAGCAGGAGACAATATAGGTATATACCACACAGACAAGACGTTGAGGCTGAGCCAAGGGGACAGGAGGGGATGGAGATGGAGAGGGAGCCAACTTTTACATCATACATTAGCCATTCTTAATAAGTAATAATCCTCTCCTATAAGCTGTCTCAGCCATTCGGAGTTCTGATGGGTCTGAAGACTGCAGCGGTGGCACACTTTGCCTAACCACTGGAAGAAAGCTGATGCACACTCTGTTTTATAGCTAGGAGAAGTAAAGCAGGAATGTGTACAGAGTACAGAGCTCCGGCCAGGGCTGCATTAGAAACCCGATCATTTTCATTAAGTAATTGGTCGCTGTGACCTGTGCGAGTTCCTTGGCGAGATGGAGTTTCATTTGCTAGTTTGGGAAGAAATGTTACTGCTTCCACATGAATAATTAAATCAAACTTTACAACTCCTGGACACACACAAATACTCCAAACGCTCATTCGTCAGCTGGCCATGCGTGCCAGCCGCCCACCGCCTTCTTTTTTTCATCTTTTACACACACCCACAATCATAACGACGCTGCATTGTCTCACTCAAAAAGCCTCTTTTCTAGAAAAAAACTGCCACCAGAATTTAGTGCCTCTTGGATGTGTCCCATGCAGCCATCAAACTTGGCCGACTCCAGCCGTGCGAAAAAGCATATTGTGAGACTCCGTCCTCGTTGGCATGCTGACGGCAGAAGCGGCGGAAGATCCTTTGACACTAAAATGGTAGAGGAGGAAACATGGAGGCGACCAGTGGCTGCAGCACGTAACATAGGAAGTAGATAAGGAGACTGTAATTACAGAGAAAGAGAAAACCAACCAGCGCTAAGCGTGTGTGTGTGTGTGCGTGCGTGTGTGTGTGTGTGTGTGTGTGTGTGTGTCTGTGTGTCTGTGTGTGTCTGTGTGTGCATCATCATGTATGAGCAGAAAAAGAGGGAGAGATATCTAAAAAAGAGCATGTGGCCCAATACAGAATAGATCAAGGGAGTTTAATTGAAAAGCAGAGGTAGAGATATAGAAATTGTGTTGTAATTGTGTACTGTGACATAAACCGAAAACAATTTCACACAGGTACAGAGATTAGCCAATTATCGTAACACAGGAAGATAAGATGTGTATATATTACTGTGTGTCCCTGTGTGGTATTTGGGGATCGTACTCTTTTTTTTTAAATTGTGTTCATCAGGTTTTTGAATGAATATCAATTCGAACATTACATCAACATGTTTAAATCAACTGGTGGGGCTTCGTCTGAATTGGTAGGGTCTTGAAATGTTGAGCCGAGACACTTTGTGGGTTCAAACTACCCAACTCATCAGAGTGTATCTCTAACCACCAGATCACCAGTCATGATTAAAATATAAGTCTGTGCTCCTCTAATAGTGGAATGCTTAGCTTTTAATGTCATCACCGTACAGTATAACACTCATAAATATGTGAGTATAAGATATGTTGAAATTATCCAGCAGACTGTCCCTGTTTCTCTCCATGGTATGATTTAGATGTATAGCTCTTGTTAAAGGGTTTGTGATTACACAAATGTGAGGGTCTAGGAGACAGAGAGTATGTTGTACAGACAGATGTTGAAGTCTTCTTTGATCTTGGGGCCTAAACGCAAAATTGACTAGGGTGTTTTTCTTTTGTCTTTTGAAAACTCCCCCCACAAAACCTTAATACATAAATAAATAATGACAATTTAAATATAATCATTAACCACGCACAATTTTCAGGGGGGTTTTTAACTCAGGAAATAGTTTAAAAAGATCTAAACCCATCTATTAAGAAGAAATCACTAAATATGTTTTAATTTGTTACAATGCTGTACTTTTGCTAATTACGGGCTTATTTGCTTATTTACATCTTAAATGGATGCTCAGCTATAATATTGTGGCTTTCAGAGTGTAACTGAGTGAGGATGTGACTTCATCCATTTTCTAAATTACAAACACAAGTTAACATTTACTGCTGGATCTCTCCAGCAGAGCTGCCAACAGCTCCTCTGAGGCCACAAACATTTAAAAGATGAAGAAACCAACAAAGAGTGACGATAAAAAGACAAAGGCAGTGTCCTGAGTGCGATCCGGAGCAAAGTGAAAACCTACATCGTTGTTGTTGGGGTTTTTTTGCCTTGCTGTGTGATAGCTATGGAGTGGAAGGCAGCCATCTTGAATGAGTCTGTCAACTCTCAGCATGTCATGGCCATGGCCTGTCGTCTCACTCAGCTATGACTAACTGGACTGGTGCCTGAGGGAGAGAGTGAGCTGGAGGCTGCGGGAGCGACGGAAGGCCCAGATACAGTGTCATGACCAGTGAATAATGTGACACACATTCAGCTGGACTGTGCAAACGCTGATATACCCTTGACATGATAAACAACCTGCGATCCCCCAGATATGAGACGAGTCGTGACTCAACCCGGGCTGCAGTGATCGCGGCACGCTCAGCGCAGCCGGTGTGCGATGATACCGAGGGCAGGCCTTTAGACGGCGCATCTGGGAGACACAGGCTGCCAGCCGCAGCAGCAGCAGCAGTGGCAGGGCCCCGTGCCCACTGGTGGAATTTATCTCTGACAGCTGAGATCATTAGTTAGATTTGCTCCGGCTACTCAAATGACTAAGCATCTTTGCCATCAGTCAAGAAGAGACAGGTGCAGGAGGAGTCATTGTTAAATATCACCTGACATGTTGGCATCCCAAAGTCCCATAAATGAGTGGAAAGACCCGCGCAAGGCGGACAACTGTGATGAAGTGTTTTTCTATTGCTGCCACGAGGAAAGCCAAGGTGCAGCGAATGATAAAGTGGCCCACGGAGGCAGCAGCCGTAACGCACAAGCATGCCAGGCAACATCCGAGACGAGATGTGATGAGATCCCATTGAAAAGAATAAGAGGATACTCCAGAGGCATCCTGGGTAATCCTGACACGCAGTCATATACTTAGAGGAGCAGAGGGGCAAGTGTTCTCATCCAGCTCAGAGGAAGAACAAGAGGGCAATTAGTCACCTTAGTCCACACAAAGTGCCCCCACCACACTTAAAAAACCAGCACCTTGTTGAGGTTGCTTCCTCTTCACTGCACACTTCTATGGATTTACTATAATATTACTTCTTTGCCCTGGTTTGTAATTCTGAGCTTTTGAATGGAAAGATGAGCACAATCTAATCATAAGCAGCAATTATTTCCACAAGAATGAATAACAAAATACTTATCAAGAAGACAAGAGTGATACAGAAGAATAAGATTCTAAAATCGTATACACTCAAAATACAACCGAAGATCTGTTTTTTCTAATTCGACAACTCCCGTCTTCAGCTAACGGGTTTATTTCCATCCCAGACATTATCTCACTTGCTTTGAAACATTACACGTCGTACTCTTTTCTACCTCTAATCGAGGCGTGGCGAGGTTAAAGCAGCAATAACAGAAGTGTCTCTGGGTGTCGTGTGCTTCTGGTCGGGGATGACGTCCCAACAACAACAAACACCTGCCTTGTATTCTCCGACGTGGCCTTGGCAGAAGCACTGGACCATCAACATCTGTTCACGGAGCACAACGATGTCACTGCGTTAAATGGAGCCGTTGGTGATGAGCGGATATGAAGTGGACGAAGAGAAAGAGGAAAAAAAAAAAAAAAAGAGCAAGGTTATTTTACAAGGCACTTCAGTGTGTGTCGTGTCCCTGCAGGTATAAAGATGGTTATGAAATGATGCGCGCGCGCGTGTGTGTGTGTGTGTGTGTGTGTGTGTGTGTGTGTGTGTGTGTGTGTGTGCGTGCGTGTGTGTGTGTGTGTGTGTGCGTGTGTGCGTGTGTGCGTGTGTGTTCTGAACATGTGCCTCATGCTGAGTTTGTGCTCCAGAGTGCACATGGGAACACATGTGCATACCTGTGTGGGTGGATGGGACCAGCGTTTGACATGAGAGGCTCAGTTTGCCCAGTTGTAAAATATGGTGATGAGAGATAAAGAGAGGAGAAAGCTCATCACTAATGCAAAGGTTCAAAGACTCGGCCCCCGTCTCATCATCAGAGGCGCAACCACCACAAAGGAGATGACCATCTGACCCCCTATATTCACCACCAGCGGGCAGAGGTGGACTATACACTGACAATTCTATAAAAGCATGTTTCGTGAAACAGCCCATTAGAAAAACCATTTCAAGACGTGTTTTCTGCTCCAACCGATCGTCTCACAGCAATTGCACAAGGACAGAAGAAAGGCAACATGACATTAAAGAGACGTATTCAACACAAGGGGATGACCCTTTGTATTCCACGCCGCACACCAGCAGCACAGACCCAGTTCAGTTTCCTCAAGGTGTAGCTATATGTAGGATTGAAATTCATCCCTTGAAAGACAGAAAAAAGTCCTGCAGTTGTGCAGTTAGGTGTGAAAATGCAAATGAGGCGGGCTGCAAAGGTTATTATCCACAGATATTAGACCCTGCAATTGCCATTGCAATCTTTTCACATCCTCTTAAAATAAATACTGATGGAAAGGAGAAGGAGCGGTGAGGAGGGGACACGGAAGCCAAGGAAAGGAGATGAGAGGAAGGGCAGAAGGAAGGGACCTACCTTTTGTCAGATGGAGGATGCACGTGCAGGCTCTCTCCTTGCGGAAGACACGTCAGCAATGATTCTAGATGACAGAGACAATCAATGGTCCCTCAGTCAGAGCAGGGGCTCCCCAGTCTCCTGTCGCTCTGAGTTGTTCAGCTTATTGTCACAGCTAATGGCTGCTCCCTCTTCTTTCTTTCCCCCCTGTATTGTTATTCTTTCTGCTCCACCTGTTTGTGCGCTGATAAAGAAAAGAGAGGAAAAAATCAGCAGTGTAAAGTCTTCAACCTTTTCTATTTCTTGTTTTAATTCATATCATTTATTGTTTTTGCCTCGACTCCGCAGTGAAATCTCATCTCCGCCTCTGTGTCATGAAATTAATTATAGCAGGGGCGTTAAATATGATTTACAGGGGGATCGATACAATTTGGACTTTAATCAATTCAAGGCGATGGAATAAAGTCTGTCACGGTGCGGGTCTCCCGGAATAAAAAAAACAACAACAAAAAAAACAACGCTGATGGGGAGCTGTGACAAATCAAGAAAAGCACTGGAGGGCGGTTTTATGACCTTGTGTGCGCTGACGTCCCCGCACCCACCCCGCCTCCTCAACCTGAATTGATGCGGGGATTCCTGCTGCTATTTTTAGCCTCCCGGTCGTGGAGAGCCGTGCGTGGGTGGAGGCGAGAAAGAGAAGAAGGGAAAGCAGCGGGAGGAGGAGGAGGAAGACGAGCTGCAGGAGGGGGGGGGGGGGGGGGAGGAGGAACAGGAGGAGGAAGACGAGCTGCAGGGGGGGTTGGAAGAGCGGAGGAGAGGAGGAGGAGGAGGAGGAGGGAAGGAGGGGGGGTGGAAGAGCGGAGGAGAGGAGGAGGAGGAGGAGGAGGAAGACGAGCTGCAGGAGGGGGGGGTGGAAGAGCGGAGGAGAGGAGGAGGAGGAGGAGGAGGAGGAGGGAAGGAGGGGGGGTGGAAGAGCGGAGGAGAGGAGGAGGAGGAGGAGGAGGAAGACGAGCTGCAGGAGGGGGGGGGGGGAGGAGGAACAGGAGGAGGAAGACGAGCTGCAGGGGGGGGGGGTGGAAGAGCGGAGGAGAGGAGGAGGAGGAGGAGGAGGAAGACGAGCTGCAGGAGGGGGGGGGGTGGAAGAGCGGAGGAGAGGAGGAGGAGGAGGAGGAGGGAAGGAGGGGGGGTGGAAGAGCGGAGGAGAGGAGGAGGAGGAGGAGGAGGGAAGGAGGGGGGGTGGAAGAGCGGAGGAGAGGAGGAGGAACAGGAGGAGGAAGACGAGCTGCAGGAGGGGGGGGCGGAGGAGAGGAGGAGGAGGAAGACGAGCTGCAGGAGGGGGGTGGGGGGGGAGAGGAGGAGGAAAAGGAGGAGGAGGGAAGGAGGTGGGGGGGCGAAGAGGTGAGGGAAGGATTGAGGGGCGGAGGAGAGGAGGAAGAGGAGGAGGAAGACGAGCTGCAGGGGGGGGTTGGTGGTGGAAGAGGAGGAGGAAAACGAGCTGCAGGAGGGGGGGGGGAGAGCGGAGGAGAGGAGGAGGAGGAGGAGGAGGGAAGGAGGTGTGTGGGGGGGGATTCCCATGCAGACTTCAGCTGCAGCAGCATCAACACAAAGCTCCCCACTGAGAGGGGCTTTGAGTCGTGACCAGACAGCCACGGGGGGGGGGGGGGGGGGGGCGTCGTGTCATTGTCTCCCCACATCAGGACGGTACAGTTTTCTTTGATTTATCACGATTTTTTGTTTTGTTTTGACAAAGCTCCTTGAATGAGATAGAAATCATGCAGAATTATGTGTGAGTGCGAGTGTGTGCGGCTAATTTTGCTGTGGAAAATGACGTGGGATGTGAAGAGGACGCTGATCAACAAAAAAAACAGGAATGAACCTGCAAAGATTTCTACTATATGGCTCCTGTATATATTTTCAAAGGTTTTTATTACTAATACATCACATCTATTTGCCATTATTCATCCACGAGATTGAAGTCACGATTATGGGAAATATAATGGGCCTGTTCATCGGTTAGAGGTGTGTTTTCATAAGAAATGAATTTAAACAGGCTATGGACTCACATGTGCCTAAGCATCACGCTTTTATTTAGCATTTTAGAATAAGACGATCAACATGTCTTTATATTTTGGGGGATTACTTTTCTAATCCTGTTACAGCCGCCATCATTTTGTGGGGAACAGCGTTCATTTCGTGTTCGCAGAGAAGGACAACCGACGTATTAACAGTCAGAGCACTTACATTTCTTTACAATAGCCTATACGCCCTGCAAATTAAGTCATGCAATTAACCACACAGACTGAAATCAGGAGGGAAATGGGGACGCTCGGCATATGGGGGGAGGTTTCATTATTTATCACCCGCAGATTATTTTTAGCTCTTGCTGCCATGTTGGCGTCAAGGGTTTCCGGGCACATTGATGGCAGGTTTCCCCGTCACCTGCAGGTCACACGGCGGGGGGACACCCGGGCATAGCCTACCATATATATACCACAAGAAAGAAGAAAGAAAAAAAACTGCAGGGATCAGACTCCTCCAGCTGGTTGCATTATTCACTCAGGCACTTATTCAGAAGCATATAATTACAGAGAGAAACACGAGCAGACAGAACTACCGCAGAGGGGATGAGCAGAGGGCCACGTGACGAGAGCCACAGTAAAGAAAATTATGAACCGAATGCTGACGCACCTTGAAGCTGGTGCACATCAGACACACCACACCCGTTAGTCAAATCAAATGGGATCTGACTGTTCCCAACCAAAGCAACACTACTGCTCTGAAATAGCCTGTTTAAATGTTTTCAATAATATTAAGCAACAATGTACAATGGAATGTTTAAGTCATAGTTTGGCTGAACAATAGACAATTAACTGATTCATAATGATTATCACTAATTTAAAAAATCCTGCTTGCTTGTTGTTTGGCGTGTTAGGGGGCCTTGAAGTATAAGTTTTGTGTGTGTGTGTGTGTGTGTGTGTGTGTGTTTGCATATGCCATTAAGCCTTAGAAACACTGAGCAGGCCTACACATGTATCTGCTGTTTCATCGTCGTTGCAAAACTCCTTCAACTTCAAGTTCATTGTTTTGCTTTTTGAAGCGGTTAATGTACAGATAGCTGATCTCCTCAATCGCTTTGACAACACTTGGTGAGGTGGCAGCCTTCTACTGGATATAAACAGAAACCTTGTTGTATCACCACAAAATAATTAGCCCTCCCTTCTGGGAATGAGCAACATCCAGGAACGAGGATTTGTGGAGTCCTCACCACAGAGGATGAAGGCCAACGCTGGCATAAAAAAACATAGCAGAACGGATCTTGAAAATCAACTTAATGGTGCTGTTTCCCCAGTGAGTGAAGAGAGAGAAGAGAGGAACAGAAGCAAAATGAAAAAAAACAAACCTATCTGATTGAGTGGGAGATGTGGGGAGAGGAGGGAGAGGGGAAGGAGGGCGACAGAGTGCATTAGAAATTATTGGAGGGCAACGCAAGTGTAGTGGATTGGGGGTAAATTCAGATGTTCTGGATGATAATGCTGCCTTGTGTCCTAATGAAAAAAACAAAAAACTGATGCTATCTGGCTGCCGGGCCTCTTTCCCTCTGTATCTCTCTCTACCCTTGGTGGGGAGTAAAGCCACGTGTCTCTGCTCTTGAAGGGGCCCGAACTCGCCCAAGTGTGTGTTGGTCTGTCTACCCTCCATCTACTCTGCATGGACGTCTGAATCTCCTCCACCCTCTCCGCCCGCATGTCCTCCAAATCGCCAGTCGGTCTTTGCCTCGCCAGCTGTTTGTCCAGTCTGTGTATTATTGGTATTCCCTGTGTATTTTTTGTGCTGTTGCAGCTTCCTGTCTGACAGCCTCCCTCTCCCTCACGTCAGTCTGCACGTTGGCTCATTCTCTCCGTTCAGCTGGACGTATCCGCTGCCTCTTTGACGCTGCTCTGCTTCAGAAAAGGAAGGAAGCTTTAGCCGCACCCAGAAGCGGCCACATAACTTTGTTGTTCGCAATGCAACACTTATGCATAAAGTGAACAGTTGGACTGCTCTGCTTGTGTGAATTTGGGTTAACTGTGCACGGTTTTAAAATTGATCTGAAGGAAACTAATTGACCCAAATACATTGGCTGTTACAGGATGACGCTCCGGTCGAAACTGACATCACGTTCGTGATTTTTATCAGCTATCGGCAGTTTTAACCTTCGAGGGACATAGTGACATTTTAAATTTTGCTCTGTTTTATTTTTTCACCAAGCCCTTAAGGCTACAGCGTATTTTTAGCAGTTGCCCTAGAGAGTCACTGTCGGTACTTTTACCTTGTATTTCTACTTCTCAAGTCAAAGCATGCATACATGCATCCAAAAACTAAGAATTGATAAAATAATTAAAATTAACTTAAGGAAATGTAACATTGATGTCAGTGTACCTTTGCAAAAAGAGAAACATTTGTTCCCTTAAGCTAAAGACAAATTTTGATTTGGAGAAGAACATTTGGAGAACCAGGATTCGAACAAAGGACCCTCTCGCTGGGAGGCGTACCAGCCAGTTTTATAAGAGTATATTTGAAATAGAAATGCACGTTTGGCCTCAAGATGTTATAATTATATCAGCAGTACAGCTAGACGTAAAACAATAGTGACTACTTGCTTTTAGTTAAATGAAGTGCAGATGCCTCCTCCTCACTGCCGTATTTTGGGCCTTATGCTGTTTGTTGGAAATGGGCCTGACAGATGTTCCTGCTATCCATCGGCCCACAACATCCACCATGTGTCACTAACAGTCTCTCTCCCCATGGCGCTGCCTCTCTTTTAAAATGTGTCATACTATTGTTCAGATTTTTCTCTCTCCTCCGGGGAGGGGAATATGATTTCACAGAACATTAAGTGGATGGGATTTAAGGGGAATAGTTAAGGGACCGGGGATGGTGGTGGGCGTGGCGCCGATAGAGGACAGCAGTGATCTGGCCTAATTAAGTTCTTTCCTCACCCAGCAAGCCCCCACCCCCGACAAACCCCTACCTCCAATGCTCTCTGATAGGTTGGTGACTTTCACCATGGACTGTGAAGGACGAAGGAGTATTCCTCAAATCATAATCTGCCTGACTTTGAGAGAAAAAGGATTAGTCCAGTAGGAGCTTGAGCGGCCATGCGAAGGCACATGCATCAGCATCCTGAGTCTTTGAACCCTATATGTCATCATATAATGAAGATGTAGAGAGAGTCGATGAGCAGGTTATGGCATCGGAGCAGTAAAGTTATACCTTCGTGGTCTTGCTGGGCTGAAATTATATCAGGTGAGGGGACCACAAATCGAAGCGCTGCATGTCATCCAACCACTTTCACTTTAAGTACCATATAATGTAATCTGCTGTTGGTTTTATGATGCTCTCTTTCTTGGCAAGACACTTTGGTTTTTATACACATTTCATATGAAGTCAAACACCTCATGTCTGAATCGCTTTGACCCACGTATCACTGCACGGGGGAGTGGTGCCAGGGTCTCCCCAATTACCTGCAGAATTATCACACAATGATCTCTTGTTATTAAAAGCACAGAGCACTCCACGGTGCTGATGCAGGGACGAAGGCCCTGGATACAAAACACATGCTCTGAACGCACCATTCAAATGACAAATGACTGTGTGTTGGCGACACTGTCATGGGGGCACAGGAGAGGGGAGGGGAGGGAGTGCGTGGTTGAACGGAGGGAGGGAGTCCTGCCGCTACAACACATGCCCCCTCCTTTACATCGGGCACCGGGCTCGGGCCAGCATGAGGTGATTGATGGCGGTGCCAAGACAACATCTCATCAGGGGCCCAGTGGACGAGGGTGCCTAGCCGAGCAGTGATGGACGAGCCCGTAGACACTACATAAAAATCGAACCCAGCATATATAACACATTCCCAGCTCCCTTTTTTAACCTGTAATGTATACTGATATAAATTTGTTTCGCAGGCCATTGCCACGGACAGTGATGGATGCCAAAAAGAAAGAAAGAGAGGGAAAGGGGAAGACGAGAGAGGGCAGGGGAAGGGGTGTGTGTGTGTGTGTGTGTGTGGAGATACACTATGAAAGGGGTAACAAACTGTCCAATGTGGTAGTTTTTGTTTTGTCACTCATTCACACACTCTTCAGCGGGCGTGTGCTGTGATCCGTTTTATAACGCGGTAAAACGTATTTCATTAAAATTTATTGTATTTACTGTCTTTGTTATGACAGATATAAAAGCATTATGCCATAGAGTTGCATCAACATTTTATCACTGACCACGTGGTGTCTGCATGTATTGGCATCTTTCGAATGGCTCAGTGAGTTTAAGCGCCCACCATATTGATCTCTGATGATCTTTGTCACGTTGCCCTCATCATACTTATTAATATGTCCACTAATGAAAACAAAGTGTGAAGACAATATGCCACGTTAGCAGCTGCCGTCGTGCAAAGCCTAGGTCTGGGACTGATGTAGAAATAGTAATGTAGCGATGTCATGTGTGTACTGTCCATGAGAGAATTTGGCCATTTACAGTTGAAACATACGTGTGCTGTTACATGAACCGTCATCATCACGTCATACTCTCCCAGACACACACACTCATCACATGCCCTCAAAGATTTGACTTAATTTGCCATTGCAATTCATAATAAGTTTTCAAGTTATGCTTAATTATTAGCAAATGAGTGTACTTAGTAATTAACTAAATTTAACGCCCAAATAAAAAGACATTTGAAATAAATTAATTTAAATTAGCTAGATAATGATTGTATGCTGTTAATTTGTCTTTTGAATGTTAGCTAATCATTCACAAAATGATATTTTGAAATGATTTTCAGAAAGTTTTGCACATTAACTAATTGATTGTATCTAACCTTTTTTTTTCATGATGGGGGCACATCTAAACCTCCATGCACATGGCCTCCCATGTGTGTACAGTTTATATATTGTTAATGCGGACTCACATACATGCGTGTGCACACGACAACACCGACCATCCCTGTGCATTGTGAGCCTATCAAATTGACTTGTCGTCCCCAATCTCCCAGTAGTTGATGAATATTAGATGGGAGCGGATAATGCCTCGACAGAGGAGGCCTCCCCCCTTCAAGGCGAGAGAGGCTGCACACTCAGCAGTGAAGCGCTGCCCACTGAGACCAAACCAAGGCTGCCGAAAGATTCCCTCGCAGTTGTGAGCAGACTCCTGCATAATTGTGGGTGGATTTCATGTAAGTCGGCCAGCGAGAGGAACGTGTGTCCATGTGCGAGTGCGAGTCCACATGTGTGCGTTTGTGTAGCAGAAAGGAAGAAAGAGGGATGACAGAGAGAGGCGTTCCTCTCCATCTATCTTCATAAACCTCCAATTGGATTTTACAGCATTTGGTTCTTCATCATGAGCTGCGGTGGATTGTATTCCAAAGCCGCAGCTGTGAGAGGAGGATTTCAGGGCTTACGTGGGGTTTTTTTTTTTGGTTATGTTTGAGAATGTCAAGGAGGGGAGAAAAGCTGTGTCAGAGATTTTGTACATATATATTTATGCATGGTGTTGTGGCTGTCTGTGTGCACACATACAGCTATGCCCATGAGGATGAAAAATTGTATGTTGAATTACTCAGCATGTATTTATTTGCATCTTCAGAGTAACACAAGTTAACACCACGACAAAAAACTGAAACCAAAGATCAGAAAAAATATGTCAAGTTGATTGACATATATTTTCATACAAGGACTACACAAGTAGATCTAACTTAGTAAGAAGTCTTTAAGTCTTTAAGAAATATTTTTATGAAAATTGCGCTAAACAAACCTATAATTTGAAGCTAGATCAGCAGCGATAGACAAAGTGTTGATTTTTCATCTGTAACTCTTCAATAATGCATGTGGAAATCCCCCAGTGTATATATAAAAATGACTGATTGGGACATTGAGAGAAGAGTTAAAGATTGAGGGTGTTTTGACAATGTTCCCATTACGTCAAATCGTTTCTTTTTTTAGAAACTGACTCAAGCTCTTGCTGGAGATTTGAATAAGCAGGGTGGTAAAACTGTCGGAAAAACATGGATTGAAACTGAATCCGCTCCCTGAGTATGATTTATTTAACGCAGTGTTGTTAAATTTGACAGATTTGTTGACATCATTACTTAAATTTACCTCAGTATCAGGAAGATTTGGACTTGAGTAACTGATTGTGATACATTCACATTTCACTGTATATGACTGACGAGTTTAGCAAAGTAAGTATGATACGACGCCCATGTAGTCCAGCCATATAATGAAGAAGAAAAACGTTCCCCTACCTCAGAGGCTGCACCCATCCACATCAGTCAACATAAGCCCTCTAATCGGAGCTGTAATCACGTCCTGTTAAGAAAGAGGAAACACTCATGTAAGTAGACTGAAGTCTTCAAAGCTGAGGACGTGTACAAGAGCTCCAAGTACACAAGGAGGGTTCTACCTGCCGTAAGAGGCAGGTGTAGTGTGGACTGATCTTTATTCAGGATGCTCCCCACGCTGCTTGAGGAAGGCCCCCGTGGTAATGTCACATTGTGCGTTTGTTCTGTCTGTGTATGTCTCTTCATTTTTTTGCCTATTAGGAGCTGTAGCACGCTTTGTAAATCTGATAGATGTCAGTTTGTTCCTATATCCAAAAAACAAAAACAAATCTTGCATCAGATTCAATGATTTATTATTTCATGGTGTTTTGTGTTTTGTGCATATATTGTATATAAGAATGGCCGTAGTCTCCGGGTCCAGAAAGTGAAGCCAATGCTGAAGTGTCTCAAACCTGTGTTCTTTCCAATGACCAGCAGAGGGCGACTCCACTGGTTGCAAAAATAATTCAGTTTCCATGGAAGTCCATGAGAACATGAGTCTGATTCTCACTTGATTTATAACACCAGTAAACATTTAATGGTCTCAAGCGCTGGTTTTGAGTCTTCTTCAATACAGGATGATATTCATTTTGGAAATAATGGTCCATTTGGAACAAAAGAGACGGTAAAGCCTGGAATGAATGGGGGCACTGCTACCGTGGGATTGACAGATAGTACCATCCAATTGGGTGCAGATCGGTTGGTTGCCACTTGTTTTTTTGTTCACAACTTGTTCCTGTTAATAATAGATTTATAACATTTGCTGTTTTTAACTGCTTGTTTCACACAAGTAAGTTGTTCACCGCAGGCTGATTTTTTTGTGCAAATCCTACTGTGACATAGTAGATCTCCCCTATTCGAATAGACATCAGAATGTTAAACTCTCCACAACCTAATTAGCATATCGAGGGGATCTACCCAGCAGATGGTCTTGGATTCTATTCAAGGCTTGGCTCAAGTTAGTGCAATGGAAAGGTCTGACACAGGAACTGCCTCTCCGTGGGCACATGGCTATTAGATACATGTTATCATGAATAAACACTTATCTGATCTCCAATAAAGGTTTTCTTTGGATAGATTCCAGTAGACGGAAGTTAATGGTCAAGTAGGTTATGTTACAAGGAAAGATTTAAGACTGAATTATTTTTCTCAGAGTGGACGTGACAGCGTATTTGCAAAAATTCTATATACGTTGAAACAACCCAGAATTACTTCATCATGCCCATGTAATGAACCACTGATATCCTACCCTAAAGCCGGCTATGCCTGAGCAGCCAGGTACATTGCCAGTCTAAATCCTGTAAAGCCTTAAAGCTGGTGACACGGCTCCCAGTGGGTCAGTGGTACAGTAGCTGCTGGAAAATGCATTAACTAATAAGAGGGAAACCCTCATGTAATAGTAACAGAACAGCATAGGTTAACAATCTAGTCACCCGTCGTCTCTAAGGGTCAAATTAACACGGAGATTGAACCTGAGAGCCAGTGTGATAAAGCCAGTGTTTGAGCAGCTTTACTGCTGACAACTGATGAGACGAATCCACCGTCTCATGTCGTCATTTTATTGCAATGAAGTGAAGTAAAGTTTGACTTGCTAACCGGACAATCTAACACAAATCTCAAACCACAGATGGACAAAACTGATGTGAAGTGTCCATCAAACTCCTGGAAACCCAGCAAACAAGCTGACCACTCAAACTGTTGTACTAATGGAGTTTTTTGGGGGATTATTACCTAGAATATAACTACTACATTTTAAATCATCCTTTCTTACGCTACATATGTTACTGAAAACAGTCATCACATTACTGTAATGTGTTACCGTGCAATACTGTACATACTATTTTAATATATTAAGTTAAAATGACCAAAGTGCAGGATATTTTCTTTAAAACATTCCCAAGAAGTGTTTCAGCAGATTTTTCGTAAATTAGTAGATTTCCAAAGATATAGTTACAAATATTCACACTCACAAAGACAGACAAACCACCTGAGTAGATAGTCCTGGAGTCTAACATTTAGTTCTTCTCTTTCTTCCGCTTCGTCGAGGAGCGAGAATGTGGGAGTGAAACTGATCAGACCGTGAATTTGACCCCCGTGTTTTTACTTGCTGAATAAATGAAAAAGACATGAAACTGAAGGAAAGGAGGAAGTCTGATACTTCAAACTCATTAACGTGGCGTTGGTCAGGCCCCAAACATCACCTCGCCTAACGCTGGAAGAGAAACACACTGGCTGATAGAGCTCCTGCATTGAGTATTGATGAGCACGACTGGATAGAATGACAGTGCAAAGTGAAACCAGAGACCCCTCCGCGGAATGAGGGGGGGGAGGGAGATGGTGACGGTGGTGGCTTTGGTGGTGTGATTTAGCATTTTAACATTATCACTTAGCAAGACAGGCCTGGCACTCGGCCGCGGTGTAGGCCCAACGAGAGCATCACATTTAAGGGCAGGAAGGAAGGAATGAAGGAGGGAGTATAGTGCTCCTTGGCCAGCCCTACCTTTCTTATTCACAAGAGAGTGAGACAGACAGACAGACGTGGAAAAACATGGAGGTAGAGAAAACCGAGGAAAAGGCAGGTATGGGGGGGGGGGGGGCACTTCCACTATGAACTTAATTATGCATGGCAAGGTAGCTGTAGCAGAAGAGAGGAGGAGAGATGGATGGAGTGGGAAAGAGGAGAGTTCCCACCTACACAGAGAAATGAGCAGGCAGGTGGAGAGGAGGGGGAGTAGGAAGGGCAAAGGAGAGGGAACGAGCAAGAGGTGGTGGTGGTGGTGGGGGGGGGGGGGGTTCTGTCATGCTTTAGGGTGGTTGTAGGCGGTGCAAGTTGCAAACACACAAGAGAGCCCTGTGTGTGGACTGAGCTGCAGGTGGCTCTGCAGTAACACTTCGTCTAGTCAGAAAACACAACAAGGGCATACAATGAAAACGGATCATTATTCAGTGTCCGGTCTGCAGTGATGCTGACAAACATCTTTACAGCAATAAAGTACTTTTTATTACAACACATTAAGGCCAACTCTTTCGCAACAAGACTACAACGTACTATGTAGCTTCTGACGTTACATCCATACTACTACGTTTTAAATGCTCTCCATCCAGACGAGAGTTTTGGCTCACGCATCAATATTCCGTCCATACTAGCGTGTTTTAAAATGAAAACAGTAATGTGGATGTAACCTGTGGTATGTTGCTACTGTATGTTGCTGGCTTAAAATACTGATGCTAAGGATGTATGCTTATTATGTTCTTCAAATCTTCTTCCAAGGGAACATTTGTCTCAGAGGGAGCCAAACCCTAACTATTAAAACTATTAAGCCTCTGAATTCGTTAATGGGTCCACTTACTGGAAGTGACGGAGGAGCAGCTTTTCAATTTCTTAAAAAGCTGCTTCCCCGTACAAAGATACTGTTCCTGCCCTTGTTCTGTTCCTCTGGGCTTAGGTGTCCCACTGAGTCTCACACACACACACACACACACACACACACACACACACACACTCAAGAGAGAGAGAGAGAGAGAGAGAGAGAGAGAGCGAAAGGGGGGGGGGGGGTAGGTGCAAACAAAGCCCCTGGTGTGTTCTACACAACAACACATAACAATATGCACAGACAGTCTCAAACGCACGTACACATTCACTTCGTCCTGCCAGGAAACCCATGCACCCTGGTGCTGTCGTCATCACACACCCTGATGGGGC
The DNA here is from genome assembly GCF_022379125.1 of Scophthalmus maximus. Classification (NCBI taxonomy): domain Eukaryota; kingdom Metazoa; phylum Chordata; class Actinopteri; order Pleuronectiformes; family Scophthalmidae; genus Scophthalmus; species Scophthalmus maximus. Next base: position 13,765,028 of record NC_061519.1, read on the forward strand.
GGAGAACGGGACAAAACACAGGCAGCTCAGCCCTGACTAGGTGAAGTGTATTAAATGGGCCGCTCGTGTTTTAACAGCAGCCTCCCCCTGAGATGGACCCGGCTGATAACAGTGACAGGAATATTGAAAGAGGCCGTGTGTGTGTGTGTGTGTGTGTGTGTGTGTGTGTGTGTGTGTGTGTGTGTGTGTGTGTGTGTATTACTCATGTTGTCAGGACAAAAATCTGTTTACACAGACACGCTAAGGGGACTTGTATTCCTTATGGGGACTAAATCCTCATAAGGTAAATCATACAGGCTATGATCTATGAATTGTTTGATATCGTTCTACAAAGCCGGTATATTTATTTTGCGTGTCAAACTTACTACACGGAATAAATATCTTCAAATTGCGCTGCATGTAACAGGAAGTGATGGCTGCAGCCATAAAAGCAGTGATTCCTCCACTACATTATTTAACTCTAACAATGTTTTGCCATCACATCAAATATAATCCTCTCCTACATCTCCACAGCAGCGTTGTTAAAGTGCCAGCTACAAACATCCTAGTCACACACGAGTGTATGGGGGGACGAGATGGAGGCAGTGATGGACGGAGAGAAAGAGGTGCAACGGAGCAATTGGGAGCAGCTGTGAAAGAGAAGCTGGAGTAATCGTTTTTCTGGACCTGCCCACTGCTGTCGCTGCCCGTCTCTCCCCTGTCTCGTTTTTCTCCTCTTCGCTTTTTCATACTGACACATGCACACACACACACACACACACATACACACACACACACACACACACACACACACACACACACACACACACACACACACACACACACACACACACACACACACACACACACACACACACACACACACACACACACACACACACACACACACACACACACACACACACACACACACTTTTTTCTGTTTGATGTGTGTAACTTGTCACACTGTCCCTTGCAACAGGATGATATTATTTCTTTTCTTCATACCAGTGTTACATTTATCAATCAAAAAATTACCTTTTTTCACATGACGTACATGTGACAGAGCTGATGTATTTAAACAATAACTATGACTTAATCCTTAAACAAAATCCTAAAATGGAGTTCAAAAATAAATACTATCATGAAATGTCTCTATATTTTGGTTTTGACAGAAGAAGAGGAGACAAAGTAGGAGGAGACCAAGATAAGCTAAGGAATCTAGTACTAAGCTTATGACGCGGTTCCAAATATTTCCCTTACAAATCTTTTTTAATTGGAGTGTACAACCTAGTCTGGTACAAAACAAAATTACTACAAATTGGGAATAAAATCAACACAGTCCTGACAAAGCTTTGCAGGGCAAGGTTTATTGCACTGTGTTCTTTTCTGATTGTTAAGAATCAAAAAGCTATTTAAGATCACACCAAAGTAAAAACGAACAAAAAAGGAACAGGGTTGATGTTGTCTAAATATGATTCCAACTAATGTGGGATTTTGTTCTCAAAATATAGAAAATAGTTGTAAAGATAGACTATATGTTACAGATCAGACACAATTTCGAACACATGACATGCACACATACGTGTACACAGGACAGCGGCTGAGTTGAGGCTCCAGCATCTGACATTCCACACAGGGAGCTCTGGAGTAGAGGGAGAGCTGCTGAAGAAATGAAGCGAAAAAACAAAAAGTACTGTACGGTAAATTGTTAGAACTGCATCATCATAAAAAGAGAGGCTCCAGGGATACTCAGGCGAGGTTGGGCAGTAGAAGGTACAAAAATGTGTAATCCTGCACAAAAATACATTACCTCTAATTACCTTAAGTGCAGAGGTGTACAAGGAATCAGGAGTAACATTTCTAATAGCCTGTTGTCAGAGGTGAGACAGCGGGAGCAGAAGAAGCAACAGCCACAGACTCTGTCTCTGCAAGTTTCAAACTTATTCATTTAACATGGTTTTAAAGCAGTTTTGAGACTCAGCACGAAGATCTGAATCAAGGACAAGTCCTTTTTAACACAACTTATTCAATGTGCCACTTTATTGTAGGTTATGAAATTTGAGCAAAGCCTACCCTGGACTAAATGTTGTTTCTTTGCTTGGTTTAACACTCACTTTCTTTTCGCTTTTGAATACACACTGAATCATTTCTGCCTGTAAAATTTTTCAACTGAGCAATAAAAGTGTGTGTGTGTGTGTGTGTGTGTGTGTGTGTGTGTGTGTGTGTGTGTGTGTGTGTGCGTGCGTGTGTGTGTATGTGTATGTGTGTATGTGTGTATGTGTGTGCGAGTGAGTGAGTATGCGTGTGCGTCTGTGTGTATGTATATGTGTGTGTGTGTGTGTGTGTGCGTGTGTGCGTGTGTCTGTGTGTGTGTGTGTGTGTGTGTGCGTGTGTGAGTGTGTGAGTGTGAGTGCGTACGTGTGTCTGGGTGTTGCATGCATGTGCTTTTGTTCTTCCACCGGACGGATTAAGCGGATGTAATATGCATATGGTCGACCGTATAGGGCGAGAAAGTAATTAAGGAAGTTGAGGCAGTAATTGGCTTTGCTTCAGAGGCCAGCAACTATGGAAATCTGCGGACATTTTCAGTTTTAGTCCACCAAAGGAAACAATAGCAGCTGCAGAGAGGACAAACATTGCTAAATACATTCTGTTGAGCCACACGTGTCACATTATGCTGACGAAAGTACCGTCGAGACAAATGCTAATAGGAGGATCAGAGAGGAGGATGAGGATGACAAGGAAAAGTGATGATGTCCAGTGATCATCTCTCTGCCCTCTGAGCCACAGCATCACTGTTCAGAAAGCTAAACAAATCCCTTTATTAAGTCCAAAACACAGTACAGAGATGTTAATGTTTTTTACATTGCTATATATTAGTTTTACTGTAATATCATAATTTAATAGTCTACATAAAAGTTTTCTCCTGGCAGCCACAGATTTATTAATAATATACTTTGCTTTTATAATAATGACTCTTTTAGAGAGTGTTTCCAATCATTGCATGGCTGAAATGCAGACATCTCCAAAAATAGGTTTAAATGTGGACCCTGAAGACTTTATTCTAAAATTAAATCGACTACTGTTTTCCGTTGAGGTAAAAAAAACGGGTTATTATTGTATAGTCACAATGCTAAAAATAGTGAGCCAGTCGTCCAGCTCTGAAGTTGAGAGGAGTTCAGAGAAGGAGGAGAGACAAAAAGAGAGCTCCTTTGGAAGTTCTGTCTTCCTCTCCCTCTTCCCCTGAGAGCAGCGTCCAAGCACACAACGCTCCTGAAGCTGTCACTGCTGGTGAGGCCGTCTTAATGCTGCAAACCACAGACAAAGATGGAAAGATAACCAAGATGCACAATATATGGGATGATGTTAGATGATGGTTTGATAGATGTTGATTAAGGACCCAGGTCTTGACCGAAACGCTTGCAGCAGAGGAGATGTTCTTAGTTTTTTTTGGAACTTTCAGGTCCAGGACTAATGTACATTCAATTAACGGTGTGTTCGTTGGTTTATTGAATCAAAATCATCATCATGAGTATATGTGCTTAATGTCAAGCTCTGAAGTCAGTCTTCAGTATAGTAAACAGAAAGTGGGGGCAAAACCAGGCTATGACATAAGGACGTCCTATTGCAGTTAATATGCCTTGGCCCCCCCTCTAATCCTGGTGCAAGATACACAACCATCAATAAACCATAAGTTACAACACATTGCACACCATGTTGTCTAACGCAGTGATATGACGTATAGGCTCAGTCATCAGATTTTCATTTGATGTTTCTTCCATTACTCATATTCATAAACAGAGAACACAGATCATGTCATGTTCACTGCTTATAACAAGCTTGCGGAGACAACTTTGCACGCCCAGACCAAAACACACACACACACACACACACACACACACACACACACACACACACACACACACACACACACACACACACAAACAAACTGTGACTGAGGATTTCTATGATACTACATCTGACCGTTCATGTCATGCCTGGAGCACTGACAATAATGGACTCGCAGAAGCAGACATTTCCGTCATCATCGTCACTTCTGCTCCCATACGCACATGTGCTCATTGGTTACAAAATAAAACGCAATTAAAAGTGTGTTAGAATGTAAGACACAGACGTCAGATGGGTCTCCCAGTGTTGCACACCCACACACGACCCATTTATGCAGAGCACATGCAGAGTATACACAGGAAAACATGAACCATATATATATATATATACACACCAATTTTTGCCTTGACACTTTTACTGTTGCAAACCAGCACTGAGAGCCATTCAATTTACATGCAAATTGACACCCACCAGGCCACTCTCTCTTTCTCTTTCTCGCTTGCTCCTCTTTGTGTGTGCGTGCATGCGTGTGTGTGTGCGTGCTCCGAGTGTTTGTTTGTGTGCTCATGTATGCGTAGCTGCTCTGCTGGCACTGAGTGGAGTTGCCATTCTGTGTCCTGCTGCTTTCCTGCTAACTGGAACTAGACACAAAGTGATAGAAAGACAGATAGAAGCTCTGATTTCATTTTCATTATTCAATTTAGCAGCTTTTCAGTTGACAAACCAGGCGAGAGGAGAAGCCCATCAAAGAGGCCTTGTCTTGTCATCTCATGTTGGTATACTTAATAATGATGGGCCGAGGCCTAGAAGTGTCCTCTGATCACATTTCTCTTGTCACAGGGAGATCAAGGGTCGCTGAGGTGATTGAGTGTTTTACAATAATGAGCGTCGAGAGGCTGAATATCACAGCAGGAATGTGGCGGCGGATAGCTCACTTGGCTTCCCCGGCGCCCCATGTACGGAGGCCCGAGTCCTCCCGCAGCGACCGCGGGCTGGACTCCGACTCACTCTCTCTCCCCCCTCCACACAAACAGCTGTCCTGTCAAAAAAAAATTGGTAACGGGAATGAGTGACTGAACTTGTGACAGCAACACTGAAATTCAAACAAATACAATGAACCAGTTCCTCACCGGTGTCAACTGATAGGTACAGTTAGTGCGTCTGTACTAAGTCATTCAAAATCAGGTCTCTGTCGCTCTCTGCTGGTTAACACCAGTCACTGCAGCAAATGTCAAACCACTTCCTGCCCTCGCCCTCTTTCCATCCAAATTGGCATTTTGGTGTGTTATTTCACCATAATTTGAACAAAATGTTTTGAATGTTTCTTGGAATTGTTGATTTAATTTGCCCATTTTCTGCTTGCAACTTGATCTAAATGTAACATGAACCTCTGGGCATTATGTCTGATAATGCAGCAAATGAACCCAATTACATAAAAACTAATTGTACGCACAACACAATCCATCCCTCCCCAAATAAAACCAATTAACCAATCAGTCACTGTAGGCTGATTTCGCTTGCGATCAGGAGTCATTTAGGACGGCTGCAGTACAGAGTGGTACATAATCAGCAACACATTTGATTATCCATTGAGAGAATTACACTCCCGTAAGTGTGAGGAACTGGCCGGGTTACAGATTTCAGAGCTGAATGCCTCAGCCAAGGCGCTCAATCTGATTTAGTTCAATCAGAGAGAGCACCAGTACTGCTCTCACACTGTCAAGTGTGTGTCTTTAAAAGCACAGTTTATGAAAGCTATTTGCCAATTATGCCATTTGTTGTTTCAGGGTTAATTTCTTTGTAGCTTTAATTGTCCAAATCAAAAAAAAAAAAAAATAACCACACAGTGTTAAAAAAGTGCAGAACAGACAAGTTTTGATTAGTGCTGGCTGATTTGTATGGACAACAGGCCCCAGACCTACAACTAAAATGTCAAAGCACTGTCAAAGTGTCGATGTTTGCATTCAGAAATACTCAAAATTAATATTGATAATGTTGCTGTAATTACTCACTGCAATGTGATCATCATCTAATGTCAATCTTTGAAGTACTAGCAAACTTCCCTCGAGAAACCCGTTACTCTGAAAGTGTGGGAATCCAATACTGTGACCTTGCACTGACAGAAGCTGGGAAACAATTACCAAAAAGCTGCGAATTCACAGATGGCAAGTAAGATTTCATGAATAGGCATCAAAAGCTTTATTGCAGTCTAGTGTGAGGGTTGCAATTAAATGTTTTTTTCTACAATGATGAAGAGAGAATAAATAATTTTAGTACAAAATGAACCATTTCAATTCGACAGTCTCTTCGCAAAGCCTGTGTACATTGTGATTGTATCATTTGTCCTGACATGACATCTATAATTACTGGTGCGCAGTGTTTGCCATAACGCCACACCATTGGAGCTACAGCAAAATAATTGAATCTGACTTCTCAAGAATTAGGCAACTAAGTAAAGCACGCTTGAAACAAACTTGCGGCACATGCCACAACTCTTCAAGGCAGTTTTTTTTAAGTGTGCTAGATCTAGCAAAACTGTATCAGCTCTCTCATGCTGCATCCTTTATGGCAGCAGATATCAGATATTCTTCCAGAAGCTCGTCTGATCCGAGAGGACAGGGGGTACTGGTGAGGAGCCACGGAGAAGACATCTTTGTTGCCCTCATCAGTCTCTGTTGCCCACAACTCCTCTGTGGAGGCATCATGGTCCCCTGTGCAGAGGAGAAGGAAAGACATGTGAAGACCAGGAAACAACTCCAAAGGAAAATCTAAAGGTTTTGCATTTGGAGTGAACACGGTGACTCATGGGTCCTGTACTTCTTGTTAAAACACAAATACCACAAGAAAGCTGAGAAATGTAACATGAAGTACTTACAGAGAGGAGTGACCTGATGTTGGCCCGGTTCTACGTCCAGGACGCTTCGCCTTAGGCGGGAGCTACCGCAGGTGGAGATAGCCAGACGTATGAGATCTCTCCCACAAATCTTAAACCTCTCCTGTGCATGAATCACACACACTGCAGCCGCAAGCACGACCAGCAGAGACACTGGCAACTTTGGCATTTTGTGATGTGTAGCGGCTCCTCAGTCGGTCAGTAAAGGCAGCGACTGAAGGGATGGGCTGATGAGAGCTGAGTTCGGATGTGTGGAGCGAAATGAGGATCCGTGATAACTTTGAGGGGACTTCAGGGGTTTATATAGGCAATTTGTGTTACCCATGGTGGCAATTTCCAAAAATGCAGAGGCCAGACGTTCTTCGGTCGTATTCAGCCTTGGTGAGGGAAAAGCATGTCCTGAACCAGTTCTCAATACGACAGTGATGCAAAGTCTCCTCAAGGACGAAACTGTCACCGAGATACGCACCTGGTCCTATAGCTCGGTTTTAAAACATAATAGAGATTATGAAAAAAATACCGTGAATTATTTTCCCGTGACACTTTTGAGAACATCCAACGGCTCTGGAACCCAACAGAGGTCTGAGTAGTAAAAGATGGATTTCTAACAGTTCTGTGTTTATAGATATTCTCAATTTGTTTATTTCTTATTTATTGTGTTTTACAGTGAACTATTTCCCTTGAATGTTTTTGCACATTATCTTGACACATCTTGAGGGATGGGAGCTAATAGAACACAGTGCGACTGGCGAAAAGATATCAAGGACATTGACGCAACTGTTCACACACGTGCTGACCCCCAGGACATACTGTGTTCGCATAAATAGCCCAGACACGACTGTTTCAAATTTGCAGCGCTGATGAAAAACGTGAAAGGTGGCACTTAAATGTCTGAAATGCAGTTCTGGCTATGCTTGGCATTTTAACCTCTAATGACGATTTCACTGGTAAGTAGTGTTTGGTTTGTTACTCTCAGCTCAGTCCTAATGAAAATAATAATACATTGGATTTATGGAGCACTTTTCACGAAACTCAAAGCGCTAAAAACTCAAAACGCGGTCCAACTTGACTCATTCCTTTAGCCTCACTGGGTCTTATTCTAATTTTTGATTTAAGGGTTTAAAGTTGATGCGGTTCAGCCAAAGCACAATAATCAAGTTAGTGCACCCAGATTATCTGTTGAACTAACAACACTTTAGTAGGCTCATCAGGAACACTGACTCCATAATAGACCATAATAATCCAGGAACATGTTCACTGTGAATTGTCATTGAAAACACATTTTTTTCTGTTTTTTGTTTCACTTGTTTCACCATCTGTTTCCAGTTTCAATGTCTGATTTGTATTTAAAGATGTAAATTTTAAAGCTGCACTAATTAATATTTGCACATAATCAATGGATCAAACTACACTGGTAGTTATGAACCCACATGAGCATTTTTACCAGACATAGCACGATGGAGAGTTTTATGGCAGGAGATCCTGACATGTTGCCATGAAGAAGATCCCCTGTTGTGCTGACTTTTACTGTTTATACTGAACTCACTAGCTGGCATGTTGCTGCCCCCATGTGTGGTTTTAGGTCACATTTTCAAGAACATGAAACACAACAAAATCTGCCTTTGTCCCCGTCAGGCCAACTCTCCCTTTTACACATTGATTTGATTTCAAATTGTTGATCATTTTCTTTTTCTTAATATTCTATATGAGCATCTGTCTATGAGCATCTGTCAGTGTCACTGTACTTATCACTGACGTCCCTTTTTTAATGCATCTCCATCTGTTCACTCAAAGTCAGACAGCCAGAAATACTCACATGACCTTATCCTGTAACACTATTAGACAAGCAGCGTCATTCATCAGTAGAATGAGACAAGCGTCTGTTTATATACCTTTATGTATTTACAGAGGAATAATAATACAAGTGTGTTATAAGGAAGGGGCTTTTGTTATTCAGCAGGAAATCTTTTTTTTTCACTTTAGCTGGGATTGAGAAGTATATATTTTAGTACATAATAAAATCTGTGTTCAACATGGTTTCCAGCCTTTGTCACATTTGTACTTTTTTTTGGTTTGTTTTTATGCACAATAAAAAAATTATGAACATTTTGCGGTGTTCTGCAAAGTTTTATAAACTCAGAAAAAGAAGTGACATGAATTAAATAACAAGAATTGACTGTATAAATAAATACATATCATAAAATGTCCTTCCGTTGACTCCTTTTGTTTGCACTTTTCAATCATTGCAGCTTTTATCGCCTTAGTTACAATCGCTCATGAAGATGTGTAAAATTGATAGATTTCACCCATACAGTGACGCCCTTAGGCTACTGTCCAAAGAGAATATAAAAACTTGGACACATCTGTAACTAGTGGACAAAATCTAATACGTCAACAACTATTTTTGTGTACCTGCAGAAAACTGAAAGGAAAACAAGGAAGCATTTGTATTGTTATACTGATAATAATGAATGGAACATACATAACTGTCTCTAATTATGTTTAATACGGGTGGAAGACATATTGAAAACCTGTGTTCCTGTTTACAGCAGATACTATATGTGAGAATGGGTTTGAGGAGAGGATTATGTTATTTTACCAGCCTGTATTTGAGCACGTAGTCATGTATTTGCTGTCATGGCACGGTATTTGCTACAGAATGCAGGTGCAACGGGTAATTTCATGACCAGAGGCACAACACGACCACAGCACAGTTTGAAAGAGTATGTGAATCAGTGGATGCGGTAGGGGCTTCTTTAAAAACCAATGCACCCAGCAAAACTACTACAAAACCTGCCGTCTTTGTGCATGGCATTGAGTAGCCAACACAACACAAAAAATATGTTTTGGATGAGATAATATATTTGCCTACTGTACCTCTGGTCTTTGAAGAACTGCTGTCCAGGACAGGAAGTGGTCTAATGAGCAAAACACCGCCAGCAGCACAGTGCAGGGACCGTTCTACTGGAGGTATGGGCCAAGCTGGATCCTGACATCTGTGGTGTAAGAACATGCAGCTCAGCTCTCACTCCCTGCTGGGGTTTGTGCCAAACACTGGATGACAATGATAAGCATCATTGTCTCGTATCATAATTTTCCAGCTTGAGAGACCTATATCAGAAACAAACTAACCTCTGTCATGAATGAAATGGGCTTGTGAGCACCTCATTGATTGCCCTGATCAGATTCTCAGTCTGACCAAAATAGCACTAAACATAATTGACCTTCACAACAAAATTACACTCATGATTTTGACCCCCATTCGTATTTCATTTTTAAAAAGTGGAAGACAGTGACTACAGCCCAAATCCCACAGAAAACTGAAATCAAACGTATGGTGTGTGTTGTGTATCAGGAATGTAGATTAAAATGTAAGAGGACACATGGTTGTCCAAAACAGTTCATTGATAGCACTCCCAATGAAAATAATTTTTCACAAGCATCCCTCCCCTTCAAACATTAATAATGTTGCTACTTGACCTCCTTGTGTCAAACATCTATTTCTGTAAGCTCAGAATAAGTTGCAGCCACTTTTTATTCTTGGAAACAGCATTTGACAGAGTCATCACCCATTGCGTGCAAACAGCAACTACTGTAAAGCCTAGGCTTAAAGCTTATCTCAACTTGCTGTTGCCTCCATTTACCCAGCTTAGACTGTTTATCTTAAATCACATAGACTCGTAGTTGGAGGCAGATGGGGTCTTACACTTTCTTGACCCATGGGTGATAAGGCCATTTAGGGTTAGCGAGTGTCCAACACTGCAGCTTCTCTCAGTCCTCGCTCCCGTGGACAGCTTGCCTCCCATTGGGCCGATAGTGTACCTCATCCTCGGATTCATCTGGCTGGGGTTCGAAGCACTTGTCGAACTTGCGCCTCAGGCGTTTCTTGAGCTGGAAGGAGCGTTCGGTGTTCGAATATGTGTACTCCTGCTCCTTCAGTTTGGCGTAGTAGTCAGAGAACTTGTTGAAGAGAATGGAGATGGGCATGCCATTGAGGATGATGCCAAACGAGATGCAGCCAAACGCCACACAGCGGCCAAGATAGGAGATAGGAACGACATCTCCGTAGCCCACAGTAGAGATGCTCACCTGCAGAAAGAAAAGATTAACATGAGCCATCTTACATGCATGATCTGTACTTTGCTTAGCTATTTATACAAGAAAATTTAAAAAAGGAATTGGCACAACATATTCAAGACTACTGTGCTTGTTTTGGGGATTTTTAGATGATACATTTAACAAGAAGAAATATTGAGCATGGCAGGAAAGATAATTGGAATTTGCCTTATTTTGCTCCAAAGAGAGAGAGAGAGGGCCAATCCTCGTGGTGCTTTTCATCCTGCCATAAAATGTCTTTTGGACGTGGCTTTATGAGAATCCAATAAGTGTTTCCTGCACTGATCATTGGCTGTGTTACAAGTTGCAAATGAGCAAGATTAAATACATTCTCAGGAATGTTCTGCAACACTTTCCATCTCTCGAATGCAATCACTGTGTCTGGCCACGAACGAGACGCATTACACCGTATTATAGAGGATAAGACAAATGTAAGTTGACAGCTGCCTCCAGATAAAAAAAATTAAAAATGTCCTTAATGAGAGTGAAAGAAACACAGAGAATCAGGCTGATGATACAGTACAATGACACCATGGCCTGTTAGTAAATGAAGAAAGTAGAATTTTGTAAAAGTGTTAATGTGATTATTCTGACCATCACGATAAATATCAGGGAAAATGCATCACTTGTCTTTACTTTGTCAAATAGGTAATTTAAAAACTATACTAAGATCCCATTGTTATTTAATGACAGAATGAAAGGTCTTTTCAGGTTTTCTTATGTATCAGATTTGTTCTAACACCCATCCATGCCATTTCATAAAAGAAGAGAATCTTTATCTTTATATTCACACAAAATCACATGGTCAACCACAAAAGTTTTCTTAAACGGGTTAATCTACTGGAATCTAAATTGCATTATTGTCTAAATCCTGTAGTTGTGAAGATGTGACATGTGTGAAACCCCTAAAATAATTAGCTTCGTGTGAGACAACACACATTTGGTCACCATGTTGACCCTGTTGTAAGAGCTCTGCCTTCAAATGATGCTAATAATTTATGATTTACAGTGTGTCAGAGAACAAGACAGAGCTGGTGTAGTTCAGGGGACCACACTGGTCGGTTCTTCCCATCTGTACAGACTAATAAAAACAAAAATTCTGACACATGTACTGTTAAATGGCCAATAATCGTGAGTCATTAGAATGAAAAATGCTGCATCTTGTCTTTGCCGCTTGAGAGATTTATATCAAACTCAGTTTAGTTAACTATTTATTCACACTAATATTATACTGTGACTCTTTAAATACCATCTTATCATCAATGCATTGCTTGGTAGCTCCACAAAAAAAATTGTACAGAACATAACTGTACGCTGCCCTGTGCACTTTTGTCTGGGTCTGTCTAGGCAGACAGCAACAAATCCCGGTAGGTCTAATCCTTGACACCTGAAATGCAGCACACTGCTTAATCATGCTGACACTCCCCTTACCGAGCTTCTCCTCAGTCTCTTCAGCACTGTCAAGCGGAACAGCTTAGCAAGGTCCCTAACCAGGTTAATTGATCCGGAAGAACGTTGCAGCCATAAGAGCTGGTTAAATCCTCTAAAGGCTTAAAGCTCCATTTCTTGCTCAATTAATAATAAAAACATGAGGAGGCAGTTCAGGTGTTACCTAGCACTATATGAATATGCAGTTGAGTGCAACTTGAGTTGATTGCGTTGCATCCAGCATGGCTTGATCCCGTTTTTTATTAGTTAATCATATATTCAAGGTTAAGGGGAAATTTAAGAAATAGAAAAACATTGCATTGATATTTTAAATAGTTGGATTGATCTAAGTTCATTATTAAGTCACTAAAATAGCAGGTTTTGACAGAAACAAAAAAGCCCCAAATGCAATTGTATTTGGGCCAAACCTATCTGGAGTCTGAAGTTTTTTGTACTCACCGCAGCCCACCACCAGGCATCTGGTATGCTGCTGAATGGTGTACCAGGCTGATCCACCTCCACAGAGTGCATCAGAGCGGAGAAGGTGAAGATGCCCATGGCAATGAAAAGAAACAGACAGCATACCTGAACAAAGACAGAAGAGCAAATGTCAACAACAGTGGCCATTCATATTTCGGAAATCAACACATTTATAAATCTTGGATCACCAATCAGATCACATGAAAACGTTAAGCTTAATGACATGACTGGCAAATCCATATGAACCTTTATGTGTTACTTTGCTTCCCATGAAGGTTTCCTTAAATCTTTTTCGGCTCCGTAGCAAACAAATTGCCAGTATGAAACCAACAGTGTATTAACCAGCTTTTGGTCACAGAGAAAACTACAAACATAGTGTTATTTACAAAAAATCATGATTATAGCTGTTCTTTTGGGAGTCACACACGTGTTCCCATTTGTGTGTTTGTGTGTGTGTGTGTGTGTGTGTGTGTGTGTGTGTGTGTGTGTGTGTGTGTGTGTGTGTGTGTGTGTGTGTGTGTAATTTTCGTGTTTCTGTTCAATATTCCTCCATACCTGCTCGGAGCACTGGCGGATAGTGAAACCAAATGCCCTCATGCCAGTGGAATGACGGGCAAGCTTCAGGATACGGAAGATACGCATCAGCTTGACCACCTTGAGCACCTTGCTGATTTTACTGACCCTTGCCATGGTCTTCAAATCTTCCTGAGCACTCATGTCCTCTGCATCTATAACAAATGCCTCGAAAAGGATCTGGATGAAGTAGGGCATAACGGCCACCACGTCAACGAAGTTGAGGGCGCTCTTCACAAAATGTTTGATGTTGGATGTGGTGAATAATCTCAAAAAGTACTCAGAGGTGAAGAAAAGGATGGAACTGATCTCCACCCACTCCATGTAGGTTCTGCCGGCGAGTTTGTACTCCCTGAGTTCTTTCACTGTATTCATTGTCATGGCAACAATAGAGATAAGCACAAAAAGACTGGAGAACACAGCAAAGGCTTTGGCGGAAAGTGAGGAGTAGGGATTCTCCATCAAGTCCCAGAGGGCCTTCCGGAAGCCTCCGAGAAACATGGCCTTGTATCCCTCATCATCCTGGTGTGGTTTAATTTCATCAATTAGCTCCTTGTTGACCTTCAGTTGGTCTCGGATGTCATCCACTTTCTCCTCAAACAAAATACGGCAGCACCTAAGCAGAAGAAGAGGAGATTTCAGAACTACTATTGAAAATGACACTTGAAATACACAAACAGTAACAAACTATGCTACACAATACACAAAGGGAATACTCCTGATCAAGTATTGGCACCACACCTTGGAGTGTCCTTCAGTTTCAGCCCCCAAAATGACAACTCTTCCTCAAAGTTGACAGGGCAAAGACTATCCATCACCCACAAGACGTTACTGCAGTAAAAGCGGAAAATATAGTGGAAAAACGTGGGGTCTCGGTCAAAAAAGAACTCGTTGATCTGGACATTGTAATCGTCACAGAGCGTCAGACGCTTGACTGGATCGTCACAAAGGGCAAGGACACCAATCCTGGTTTTAGGGTGTCGGAGGACCAAATGTTTCGGGATATGAAACACCCTTCCACCCACATTGAGGTTGACGATGTTTGGTAGTCTTCGGTTGGGTTTCTCTTTCCTCTCTTCTTTAACTGCTTCCTTTTTCTCATCAGGAGCATCAAGGTTATCCATAGAAGTCCATGGTTTCACCGAGCTGTCCTGTGAAAAGGGGAATTCACACCCCTGTTCTTCAATGCTTTGTGAGAAACTCATATCCCGTTTTATGGTCGCAAAAAGACTGGAACGGCGCTTTTTCAGCACTTTTACCTTGGGCTTTATATTGTCCATTGTGACAGCTTCTTACAAGATGAACCAAGAGAAAAGTTCTGTTAGTCAAGTCAGAGAAAAACAACAGCAGAAATATTCCACAAGATCTCCATTTAAGCTCGAAGATGTCCTTTAAAAGAAATTCAGCTTTCAGGTTGAAACAAAGACAAAGTAAGAGCTCCTGTGCTCGTCTCTCAGCATGCTAGAAGATCAACTGCATGGGTTAGGGATTCAGCCTCTTCACTGATTCTCTAATCCTATTGCTGTTCTTTCTATCCAAACGCAAGTTAAAAATACTGCTCACAAGGATTAGTCTTGTGATTTAAGGCTTTGAGTTCTGAGAGAGCAGGCAAGGCAGAGGAAGTAGTGCGATGGCTGTTGCATTGCTAACATGGCTATGGAGAGATTTCTCTTGGCCCATCTATAGTTCCTCCGTGCGTGTACGTGAACAGAATTAAATATTGTGCAGAACGTTTTCTGTTTTTCTTTATATCTATACATATCCGGCAGTGTATGAATGTGTATAAATGGTTTGGAAAAAAGCGCGGTGAATATCAACGCTGTCTGCATGTGTGTGAATGGGTGGTCTATATGACTGGAAAAGCGCTATATAAATACAGTCTATTTACCATTTTACATTTATATTCTTAAGAAAGCCATTGTAGTATCTTACATTGTATCTTGTATCTTTCATTAATGTTTGGCATTAATCTCTTTGCAATAACGCAATAGCATGAATAGCTTTTACAAAATCGAGACCATCCGAGTCAAAATAAGCTGTAGTTTTGATAACATAATACTAAATTAGGGAGAAAAAAGAAATCAATTGGATTAATAGCTTAAATTCCAGTTCACTGAATTTTTACATGAAAATTAGTAGAAAGTAGAAAAATGTGAATGCTGCAAAATCAGAAAAAGAAGTATGCATTTTACTAAACGCATTAGTCATAGACTGTGATCCATGAGGGGGCAAAGAACTGTATACTATGCTACTAAAGTATGTATTATTACTGCAAGAATTCAATATATGACAAAACAGAAATATATGAAAATAAATTTGTTTGAACTAATCTTGGTCTATTAATTCTAATTAGTTACATTCGGCGTATAAACAGAGAGAGAGAGAAAATGGTATGGCCCAGTTTTCCACCCAGCATTGTATCAATGGTATTTCCCAAACTAGCGGAAAAGGAAATACGAAAATAAAAGACTTTCGATATTTTTAAAATGTTAATGATTTAATGTTAACGAACGATTTTGCTATTTATTTATATAAAGTCTAGGAAATAGTTCTAATATAATTAGAATTTGATTTTTAAAATCGTCAAACTTTAATAAAGTAAAACATTTCACCGGGATATATGCCGTCGCGGCACCACGTGACTTCCTTTCCGGTCTAACCTGACAACATGGACGCCAGCCGCGTGCAGCCGATCAAGCTCGCCAGAGTAAGAAAAACACGCAATATTGCGTAAATAAACGAAACCGGGCGGATAGGAGGTTATATAAACTATTAATGTCACATACGGTGCCAAAAAAACCGACGCTAAATCAAATTTCAAGCTGCGATTCGCGCACGGCAGGTCGGTCTGTCGCGGCTCCATCATGGAGGCCCTGTCCGTGCCCGAGTCCGCCGCCTCACCGCCCGGTGCTGACCGGTCTGGACCGTGCGCGGTCACTCCACGGAACATTTGACTCGGTTCTCAACTAACGTGTGTTTTGTTTGTTTTTCTTCAGGTCACCAAGGTGCTCGGAAGAACCGGTTCCCAGGGACAATGTACACAGGTATGCTAATGCTAACGGCTAACGTGCTAGAGTCGTCGTCTTGTCTGGTGCACGCAGTGTTCTTGTTCAGCCCCTCTCTGTCCACATAGTTTACTGAACAGCCCAGCTACTGTTGTGGGTCTAGCGTATGTATTTTTCTTTTTTTACTTCTGTTGCACGTAAATGGAAGGTCAGCATGTTGTCATGTGCAAGAACCATGAATTAAGGAAAAAAATGTTACACAGAAGTGCGTTGGTTTCCACCAGACTTGTGGGGCACAATTCATATTTGGAAGATCTATACACAATTATTTTTTATCTATCAATTTATTGGTTTTGTTCAGACCGATTCATAAGATAATTTGGAATGATTGGCATGCAGGTCAGCTGTCCAGTCAGTAATCCGTTAACCTGCAGAATAATAATCAAAGTTGACGTGGTGAACCCTGCAGCAACACCGTCTTGGATCGGAGTTCCACTTGGCTGATGAAGACTAAATTCTCCTCGGACAATAGAATTGGAGTTGAGCTCTGCTCATTAGATCAACAAACATATAAAGTTGTCAGTTAAGCACAGTAAGCCACATTTTGGGCAAGCAATTTCTCAATTGGTTATTTGTGTCTAACCTAAAATTGTACAAACCATTTCACACATTAGAAAGTATGGCCACTATATTCCTAAGAGAATATGGTCATGTTTTTTCTGCCCAGAACCTAAAGATAATCAACTTGTAATCATAACAAACAGGGTGATGGTGCAAAATGTTACATTTGAGAACTTGCTGGTGTAAGCAGTTGTAAGTGTAAATGACTTGGTGGGCACATAAAAAGCCTTATCTTGTGTTTTCAATGTAATCTCTAACCTGCAGGTCCGTGTTGAGTTCATGGACGACAGCAACCGCTCCATCATCAGGAACGTGAAGGGCCCAGTCAGGGAGGGAGATGTGCTGACACTTCTGGAGTCTGAAAGAGAAGCCAGGAGGCTGCGATAGGTGAGGGCACACGACTCCCGTCAGGTCTTGGCCTGGTTTCACTAATGGATGGTTGTCTTCAGCGTGTTTGTCAGTTGACACCATTTAACTGTCAACGTTATGTCAGCAAGTAGCATCGAGCTCTGCAGATGTGTAATAGACACTTGTCTCTTTCACATTTTAAAGACTAACCAAACAGAATAATACAAATTTTACTGACAGCTATAATTAAACTTACACATTATTGCAAACAAATTTCAGGTTGAGTACATGTCCAGCAGACATTATGACCCCTGAACAATCTTATGGTCCAACACTGCAATAAACATGTAACAATTTTTCACATAAGTTTAGCCTCAGTAGTTTTATCGGACTGCACTATATCTTACAATTTGTGTACATGGAGGTGAGTTAAAGTGTCAACTCCTTTAATGCAGTGCGATACAAATGCGTTTCAGGCTTAAACTAACAGAGTGGAATCAGGAGCTTTGTCCTACTACCGATGTAAAGGCACACTTGCTGACTTGAAGTTGACAGTAATTCAGCAATGCCATTGTATAGGGTTGGTTCTGTGGTCCAGTTTTCTATGTGGACTCATTTACTCCTGAAACACCAGACATGCAGGAGACTGATGGCCGAGTTATAAACGGAGCAGTGCTTGGTCACAAGAACTAGGGCAGATTAACAATATTAAATCTCATACTAAACAATCCCTCGCTTCCCCAAAGTTGTCCACATTTTAGTTTTTTGTTTCTATTCTGTTTTACACCGAACCTTTTGAGAGACTGTTGTTGGACGTTATTTCTAAATGGGTTGTGACTGATCTCTTGTCTCCACAGTTGCCCACTGAAGATGTGAGGTTCCAATCCAGCGCAGTGAAGTCGAGGACGCCAAAAGCTTTGCTTGCAATGGCCGACATCTCACTCGTTCAGATTGTTTTGAAATAAATTTGGTTATTGAGATGAAAGTCTGTTAGTCCAGTGTGTTTATTTGCTAGTAAATGTACTTTTGATTTCTGTCATCTGTTGGGGCTGCAACTATCAGCTGACTTGTCTGACTGGAGTGGTGCAGTTGTTTTTTGGTTGTCTGTAGTGGTCAGAGTAAACGGGCAACATGCATGCACACTGTAAATATTGAGGCAAAATTGAAGTGTCATCAATTTAAGTAGGTGCACTACCAGTAAAATCAATACTAAATAGTGGAACTGTAATCCAGTCTATTAAACCTTAGATATGCCTACTAAGTGAAATAATCAGTGATGCCTCCTTGAAAATATCAACAACCATAGATAATTTAATCTTTTTAATAGTTTGGATTTCTTGAAGCATCTTCAGTATGAACAAAGCTCTTAAAATTCTGTGCCCAATGAAACGAGTAGTTTGTTTAAATTTGACCAATTGTCATGAGGGCGAGTTGATATCTGCTGTGCTGTTTTGACTGCAAGTTGGATTACTTGATATCATTATTGAAGTTTTTGCAAACCTGGTTGATATTTTAATGTGATTTAATAAATCTACAGGTGACATCAATTATTACCGGATTCAGCCTGTACAGTTCACATTCTGTCCAGCAGAGGGCACCATCACCCTAAACTGACTTTAGAAACATGCTCCAGTCACTTCAAACTGTCAACAGTTAACTTCACCAGTCTGGAAAAATCATGAAAAAATAGTTATGAGTCAACAAAAGACATAAAAAAACTTTGACAAAGTATAATTTGTTGTAAGTATTTTTAAATGCAAAACATCATAGTTTAGAGAAGTATTTGTTGAACCCATTTGTTTGGGGGGAAAAGTTTGACAATATGTGATTGTGTGTAAGCCAGGCTCAGTCTCTAAATCTGCTTTTGCCCTTGCATTGATCCTGGTTAAGCATTACTTTGTTTGAATGCTGGGGATCAAATCACTTGAATCCCCATTCTACCTTTGCACTAATTAGTTCCTGGATAAATGTATCACCTAAATAACATTACGTAAAATGTCTGTAGTAGCAAACATCACCACATGGATTGAGGGTTTGTTGTTAATCAGCGCACTATAGATATCACTGTAACATTCTGTCTGCACATCAGATCAGCCAAAGCTTTTGATGTGCAGCAGATCTGTGTACGAAGTTAAACATTTTTATGTGACACTTGTTTTTCACCATGAAGGTGTTTGGATGAATTCCAGCTTGGGGCTCATGAGGGAATTCAGTGGTTGTTTCAACAGGGAAAGCAGGTCAGTGTGAGGCTCTTTGCCAGCTGCGCATATGTTTACTGTAGGCTTAATGATTTTACAGTTTTCCTTTACACTTTGACCTTCTCTGCTTTGAACTGACCTAGTAGCGTAGAAACGTGAATCTACATTGGCTGTAAAATCAATACATAATTAAGGAGGTGCATCGGTCAGATGCTGCTGTACTATATCATACTGCCTTGATGTGATATATTTGTTTAGCAGCATTTCGTTACCATTATTAAGTTCATTGAAAAACATAAATCAACAAAATTCCAACTAGACAGCTTGCAGTTGCTTCATAGTCACCTATGCAAATCCGTAAACAATAAATCACATCCTCGCGGCTCGCACAACTGCCTTCTCTTGTCCCTGGTATGAAAATGCAGCATAACAGTTTTTAACATAAGTGTTTCACTGTGTGGAAAATTTGAGGTGCTAAAGCGTGATTAAGAAAAACATTCGCAAAAAAGGTTAAGTGTTTCACTTTTGGTTGTCACAGGAAATACCTGAGCATATCTGTGCCAACAACAACACAGGTTTGGCCAAGTTCCTGTCACAGTCCAGATTATTAACCATTACATATTCCACAGCATGCAGGACGGCAGCTGCAGTTTATAAACCTCACCGCTGTTTCAACCAGTAAGGCACCAACCGGTAACATGAAACCAAACTGACACCGAGCCACAAATGAAATCCTGGCCACCATCCATTAAGTTAAAGTAAGACATGCAGAACCGAGGAGAGCATGTTGGCACTTGACACCCGCAATCAGTGAACCAGAAAGAGAGACGGTGCGACGGAGACAGAAAAACAGATTTTTTTTAACACTCAGGAATCTGGGTAAGAATCTGGATAAGCAGTATTTTTCTTGCAGAAAACAAATTCTTGTAATAGTTCATCTACACTGCAGCATGTGCGCGTCCAGAGCCACACGTGAACGAGTTGCCCAGCAGTCTATGGTAATCAAGCTGCACCCTGAGGCAAATCAGAAAACATAGGTTCAACCACCTGCACCAGCTTCACTCTCATTTTGACCTCAAAATAGCCCAATGAAAATCTTAGAAAATAAAGAACAGATAGAGAATATGAAGTAGGGGGGTCCTAGTTTGCTGTTCAACAGGCGTCACAGTCAACAACACCTCAGTGCTTGAAAACAACTTGGTGTCATTTTACCCCCCCCCCCCCCCCCCCGATCATCACCCACAACATGTAGACCTATTGGTGGATGTGTTTACCATCTCTCCATCGCCCCCCTTTCTCTCCCTCCCTCCCTCTCTATCCCAAGGCCACTCCATGTTTGTCTGCATGCCACCAAGGTCTTACTCAGCTAGAAAACACCAGCAATGGACCTGTGTGTCTGTCTGTTTGTCTGTCTGTCTTAATTATCTGGAATGTTCACAGACATGCATCTGGAAGCTGCCACTGTTGACGTGAAGTGTCCGCTGCTTTCCCAAAATTAGACCAAATTTGTTGTGTCTCTAGTTTCATTTTGACAAGTGATGTACCCATGTAGCGCCAGAGTTTATTGAGGGTTGTATCAGGATCACACCCGGACAGCCCCTCACATCGCAGCTAACCGGGGCCCGTATTTACATCCTTAAAACTGGAATGTTCATAGTCCCCCTCTGCTCTCAAAATGTCAAAATTATACGATGAGACTGAAAAACAGATGAGTTATGAAATCAAGTGAATTTTCCTTCTCGCAGTGACCAGTGGTGAAAGCAAGGGAAACATCTGAACAAGTCAGTGCTGCAGGGTGTTGCTGCACCAGGAGGTTGGCTCTCCGTGAATGGGTTCTGTGTTTGCATGTTCTTTAAACAGCAATGGTGGAGGAGGTATTTGGGCATTTACAGTCAATAATCGTGTATAAAGGCTGAAATAATGATGTTTAACATGAAAGGGCCTGTTTCAGAGAACATTCTGTTCAGTCCCTTCTGCCCCACTGAACTTTTTTTTTCTTCAGCGAAATGTTTTGGTTTTCTGACCCTGTTTTGGTTCACTCACACCTCTCTCCTCGTCTCACCTCATCTTGCATGTTTAAGGGCCAGCAGGAGGTTGTTTTCAGCAAAAGGAGCTCTAAAATAATCCACTGTGCACCACCTGCTCAGCACCAAACAGCAGGCAGGCGTGGGTTGCAAAGAGCTAGTGGACGTAGTGGAACATGTAGAGCCAGACCTCGGTGGAGAAAAAGACTGAGCAAAAAAAATGACATTCACCAAAAAGCATGAAACGTGACTCTATGTGATCTTCCTCCATAACTACTGGATGAATAAATAAGCAAATGTTGAGCAAAAAAAATGACATTCACCAAAAAGCATGAAACGTGACTCTATGTGATCTTCCTCCATAACTACTGGATGAATAAATAAGCAAATGTTGACCAACAAGTTCATCATATCAACTTTGGTGTTGATATTTTGATGCATCATTATTACTGGATTGTTAATGATGATGCATGATGAAGCTGGTTCAATCTGTCTTTTGCTTTTTGTTAAGAGAAACAGCATATAAAGTAGCTGTAACATAAATGCAGCAGTGTTTAAGTATAAATTAACATAAATTGGAAATATTAATGTAAAAAAATTGGACTTGAGTGAATATACGCCGACAGTGGTCTGACAAATGCCAGAGTTTACCTTTGGTCATGGCTATTTCAATTCTGCACAGATTTGCCTGTAACAAATGTACCGCACAGAGACACAAGTTCCAATTGCAGACCTTCTCGTCATGCTGGTGTGAAGGGGCTTGCTGGAATTGGAGGAACTTGGCAGGAGGCTTTGTTTATGCCATGCTGGTTAACAGGATGTGCAGCAGGGAGGTCACGGAGCCTCCAGGGGGAGAGAGGCCTCTGATTTACAAACTCTGATCCCGGCTACGACCTGGGTCACAACCCTCAAATTTACTAATGGGGCCCATGGTAGGCAGAGAGAACAAACTCCCCAGAGGTAACTAAAAGACGTTCCCTGCCCTTCTCTCTCTCTCCCTCCGCTGGTTTCTGTCCTCGTCTTTCTCACAGCCTCCAGTCCCGCTGACCACTGAACTCTAGTAAACCCTGCCTCTCCACAGACTCTCCTTGTTTCCTGCCTTTGATTGCAAAAGATGAGGCTGCAGAGGGTGAGGCTGGTCTAATTAGGGCTCCCTTTCCCCGCTCCCAGTAACGAGGGGAGATTGAGAAAATGAAACAAGGCGGAAATGAAAGGTTTAAGAAAAAACTTGGCATGCACAGCACATCCCTCGCTCAAAACATGCTAATCATGTTTACTTATTTGCGAAAGCACTGGGATTTAACTCCTCTAATCTGCTGTCCAGGAAATAAAAATACATTTAATCCAGGCTGCTCAAACAGAAACCGTTTGAAACAAATATCCTTGAAAATAGGCATGAAAAGAAACCTTTGTATTTGTGAGAGCAAGACACCACAGAAACCCCCCAAAAAACAAGACCAGAGAGAGTCAAATGAAGAGAGGACAGCTTGAAGGATGACAGCAAAAAAAGCCAAACACAGCCTGGACATCCTTCACTTTTATGTAAGCGAAAGTGCAGCAGGGGGAGACTCCAGTGTGTGAAGGTCAGAAAAACAAGCCATCCATTTATTTTTCGAAGGCTCCGTCCCCCACAATGCACATAACTTGTAGAATATCTTCCTCCGGGGTTGAACTGCACAACAATGTCGCAGCACAAGCAGCAGGTGCACAGACAGGGCTGAAACACAGGGTCAGGCGCTCAGCTGCCAATAATAATGAAGCCTTGTTGATGAGGGACGGTGACACGGGGGCAGGGTTAAGAAAGAGCTGTTTTTGAATCTCTTCGGCACATGTCCCTTGGCAAACACTGTCAAAACAAACATATGAGGACTCTGTCCCCTGGACTGACACGAATGCTGGCACAGTGAACTGCAACACACAGTCAGGTGTCGTTCCAGAGGCGGGAGTGTTGGTGCAGGACCGGGGGCAAGTCTGATGTGAGCAGGCTTGGTTAGTGGCGGTGATACATGAGGCCCATAATTTTAAGGTGAGAGGCAGCTTCAGGTTCAACTCCACCTGAGAGATATAGTCGACATTTCCTCACAGTTCACACCTGTTAACTGAGCATGATAGGCCCTAAAGGAGCAGTTCAATATTTGCCAATATATGTCCAGTCACTTTTTTTTGCCAAGCGGTAAATGAGAAGATTGATATGATTAGTATTAGTCTAGTATGAGAGTTTCTCTCGGTTCAGTTTGTTCCCTCTGCTAAGGAGGGGGACAAACTGTGTCAGTACAATATGATATGTGACATGTACAAAAAAAAAAGGAATAACTTAACGGGATGAAGGTCCCAGTGGCATCACATTCTGGGTTCATATTGTGGTCCTTGAAGAATCTGTCACACATTTGCAGAAATTTCACCGGCGCTCAGCGATGAAACCTTGAGCTGCTGACATACAACGAGAGATCAGGACACATTCATCACACACAGCCGGCTAAATATTTAACAGGAACAAACTCCTGAGAAGTTAAAATGAAGTTAAAAAGTTAAGAAGTTTCAGGGGCCAAAAATATTTACTTTTCTCGCGATAGGTTACTTTAACCTTCAGGTTTTCTCTGACCTGTCAGTGTCGAATATCTACTCAGTGAGTCAGCAGGACAAACAGTAGAATAGATTTTTGTCAGCTAAGGAATAACGGTGCCAGTAACTTACCCCTGCATTTCAGCCATGGCACAAAGAAAGCATCATATCAAATGAATTCTCCCAACGTGAAATGATGCAACACAACAGCAGGCCATTTTGAAATTTGTGGCTGTCGCTATAAAAACTCCCTAACAACCCAAACACCAAGAAGTCCCTGGGTCTACCCAGGTTCAATTAGATTTCAGGATTTGAGACTAATGTGGGTCATGGTTCAATCTTTGGGGATTATAACGGTTTTAATGGATTGAGTCAACAGATGGTTAGTTGTGGACGAACTGACAGAGGATAATTCTTGAAGTGCACAGGTTACTCTTCGGTTAAATGTCTTTTAAAAGGCCCCTTGTCAAACCTGTACCTGTTTTTGACTAAACTACAGTGCTTCACTATGGTCACATTCAAAGCATATCGTTTTCACATTTTGGGAAATCTGTACAGTAAAAATAGAACTATTGCTGGCCATCGGTTATCTTATCTTAGCACAGAGGCTGTTTCAATTAGCCTGGCTCTCTCCAAACAGAATCTACCACCTTCATTACATTTCACACATTATATCTTGTTTTGTTTTTATAATGTACACAAAAGAAATTAAATGGAAACATTTTTGGGGGGTATGGGCAGTTTTATAGGGATTTGTTATCACCATGAAGTTGACCCATTATCCCACATGGGTTTTGGAACTAATATGTGATTATGTTCATTTTTGATCTTGAGAGGTGCTGGTAGGCCGGTTTTGATGTTTCCCTGTTTCCGGTCTTTGCCAGGCTAAGCATAACATGTCCTGGCTGTAGCCTAATGTTCGTGTCTGTCAGGTTTAGACTGACATGAGTATGGCATCGATCTCAGAGCTGTTTCTGCATAAGGCCCTGTATGGAGATATAAATGTATAATTCCTGCAGAAATCTCAGTAGGCTACCTACAAACACATCCACAGCTGCTGTGGTACAGGTATAGGTCAGCGCTCCTCCTGTCTGGAAGAACACTTGTAACTCAAGCCTTCTTTCCGTTTCCTTTTCCAAACCACCAGCTGCTTAGCACTTGACAGTAAGAGGCTGTCTGCCAATACTCACATTTTTCCCATAACAGGCCTCATTCACAGTTGAATCCCTCTTCAGTTTGAGTGTCTCCTCCATCCGACCTGCTCCCACCTCCTCTCTTGTTGATCAGAAAATGAATGGGGGAATAAATTAGTATGGTTATGATCGGTGACCTACACACAGCAACCTCAAGTGCTCCTCGCCATGTGGTAAACAGTACAAGTGCTCTAATGTTGCACATTAGTTCATGGGAATCCGGCTCGATATCCGGGGTACACATCGGCGAGGGACAAAGATGCGTCCTCTAGGAAAACCTTTTTATATCTAGTCCATGGGGGAGACTTAACCGCTACTGATTATCATGAGTCCAAAAAGATGGGTTCTGGAGAGCTCGTTTAGCCTACAGCTGCATCACTTGAGCAGAATCCCAAGACAATGTAAATATGTGTTTGAGTTATTTACAGCTACTTCAAATTTGACATGGAATTCAGCCTTGACCTTGGAAACTTGGTTTGGTGGGAGTAAACAGTATATTGCAGTAGGATTTTTTTACATAAACACATGCTCTTGATTAAGTTAAGCAATGTAGACTTTCCTCTGCCAGGGATTTTGTGTTATCACCCAAGGTGCTGGTTGGCTTACTCAATTCTTAGCAGGATTGACCAAAAAGTATCAACCTTTGTAGCAGGAAGGGGCAAAGGGCCAGGAAAGAACCAATTACATTTGGGTGTGGATCAAGTTAAAAGGATGGATCCAATATTGAGCCTCCCCACTGCGAAAAAAGAACATCTTTGAACATTTTCATCAATTTCGTCAAGGAAACAATGTATTTGCTTAGTTTAAGCACCACTGAAGCGCACCGGTAAACATGTTGCTGGCTCGTCGTTTCTCCACCATTTATGCTTTGCTAAGCTAAGCTTAAAAGACAGATGTGAATATTGATCGTCTCATCTGATGCTTTGCAAGAAAGTGGAAAACGTACCAACATTTACCAACATGTGGCATTATTATTTTTGAACTTCAGTTCTAGCCTGTTCGGTACAGTCCGTCCTGTCGTCAGCTTCCATTGGTTCCAGCATGAAATACATACTCAGAAAGTCAAGTTGGGGCTTTGTTTAACAGCAGTTGTGTAACTCTGGATATCCCGTCTGGAATTAAAGATCAAGGCTCGGGGGCAGAAATTACATCTCTGGTGCAATTTTTCCCCCAACCCCCTGACACCAAATGTCCATGTGCTCACTTGTCTTCCCTAAATGAAGCCAATGCAGTCACCCCACAGATCAAGTCTAATACAGTTTGCAATCTCACAAGCACTTGTTTGTTCGGCATACATGGGGGAGAGCCTGACCCAAAAAAAACCAGTGTAGATTTCCACCATCATAAGGAGCTGACTGCATACACAGCTGCTGAGGTCATATACGCGTATTTATATTATCCAAAAATGGCAAATGTGTACATTCTGTACTTTTCTGCTTCCTGCCAGCTGGGACATTCATTTAGTCCAAGAGCCACGGAATAACCGAGGGGAAAAGCATGAAGAGCCTTTGGAAGTAAAGATGTGTAGAAGGGACGTCTATCAGCAGGAGGACAAGTCTGAGAAGCACAAGTATCTCATGGCAAACAAACACCGACCCAGTCGAGCAGATGCACTAACAAAAACACATTCATTTGTATCGTGTTGCACATGTCTGTGCATGTGTAAGCTGAGCATGAGATGGAGGGAATGTAAAATGAGACAACCATATATGTGTATGTGTGTTTGTGTGTGCGCAAGAAAGAAACATGTATTAATGAAATGTGTGTATCCGTTGATCAAAGTCTGTCCTCAGCTGCACAAACAGGGCACTGGAGAACAGGGACAGCAGTTTTGTGGGTTTTTTGTGTTACATAACTCGTCTTATGTCACAGTTTTTGACCTCAAAGAGAAAAGGGCTTATACATTCTTCTAATACGGACAATTCAGATCTTTCACATGACATTACTGAAGCTAATCAAAGGCAGATACTTTCTAAAAAAAAAAAAAAGGTTACAAAAAAAAGATGTCTGAGATTTGTGTGGGAACTGAACGGGTCTCTTGATACATGCTGATGCAAAATGGATACCCAAATGGATGTCCAAGGACAAGCACATCGGAGTTCCCACAGGAAATCTCTCATATCCTTTCAGCCGGCTCTCCCTGCCTGGGCCTATTTGTGCTGAGGTGAAGAGTCACACCTGCAGCTAAAAGAAAACAAAACATGAATGCAAAAAAGCTACCGGTTCCTGGGGCAACAATGCTGAACCAGAGGGATATATGAGCAGGCTGAGGCTGAGCAAATATGAGGGTTGTTCATCCCCTTTCCACCACTTGGAGGCAGTAGTGTGTTTTAACCTGGCTGTCTGCTGTTTCAACGCAGAACGGGAACTGGAAACGGGTTCAAGGCAAACTTTACCTCTGCAGGTCTGTCTGATATGTGAGCGTGTATAAATGAGGACACGTGTATCTGTCAGCAGGTTTGTCTGTCCTCAATAGTTTGTGTGCTTAAGGGCCCAAAAGGGAGGAAAAGTAATGTAACTCCCGACTTAACCTTAACCTTAAGTTTATCAGGCAATTTATGTCAAATATGATGTGATTTCCTCGGGATGGAAATATTAAAATATGCTAAATTGTTTATCGACGACAGCTTCTCATTGGCGGGACAAGCACTGATGACATTAATTGCGGCCACATTCCATTTAGGTGTACCAGTTTCAGGTTCTCGGTCATGTGCATGAGTCACCTGCACGAGTAACACCTTGTGATACACATGCTATGAAAGTAGAAATGTCTGCATTGTGTATCAGGCTTTTAGAGAAAAATTTGATACATTCTGCACCACATCCCAAATAAAATGATTATGCTGTATTTTCTATATGATTTATGAATATGGCCTGAAAAGCAGCACACCACATCTTCTTGTGTTCAATTACATTTACCTCTCGGGTCCATCCTGACTGACGCTCAATCACAAGCAACAATTCACGAACCCTGAACCTCGGTGGCCCTGAGGACAGGTGGCAAGGTCGCTGCCTGTCAGCTGCTCATGAATATCTCCTGATGTAGGAAATGAGGGATTAGGGACAGGTGATATTTGGCCGGCTGACTCAAAGAGGTGTGATGGAGGCAGGTACACATCCAAAGATATGGCTCAGAGGACGTGTTGCCGAACTGAGTGCCTTATTCTAGTGTCTTGCTTTGATATTCACAAGCTGAGATCGCAAAGGTCTGTTTCAAAGCTGGCCCTCATCTCCGTTTTGGCTTAGTTACTTCAATGAAATAAATTCAGGTATGTATTTTCTGGCAAACACAAGTGTAAAAATTAGTGAATATCAAAACCTAAAACCCTTTGATGGAATAGGAAATGGAAAAGATTTGGTTTATCCATGGGAAACAGAGGTTTACTGCTTTAACAGGCTCCAGCACCTGTTTGTTTTTTTCGTCCTCCCTCTTTCCATCCTCGCATACATGACTAAGTCTAGGGGCGGCACTGGGATTTACAGATGTTCTGTGTTTGGAATCTGGGTAAAAGGTCACCATGCCGGCTGAAGATGGGAGCGGACATTTTGGGAAATTGAATAAGCAGCTGTGGCGTGCCGTGGATCTGGTAATGATCAGTCACATATGACTGTAGGGCTGCGAGAGCACAAATGACAGGATACAGAGGAGACGGATTCCTGCAAGCCTCATACATTATAACAAATACTTTTTTCAAAATGTAATCCAGTAGTCTGTTCCAAAGTAAATATGTTATGCCTAGTGACTAGCAGAAGATTAGTATGTTGATTCTTCTTGTCTGACCATATTTCTGTCCACTCTGGATGAAACTCAGTGGTGGAAATGAACTGATTTGATTTGAACTTCAAGCTACATTATACTTTTACTCTACTATAAGAATATACATTGTATTATATTTTATCCTATGACAAAATGTGTTTCATTGTTACTGATTCTCAGCTTCCAAACAATATGTTGATAGCAATTCAACTTTGCTGTACCTTAACAAGATGCAACATTAAAATGTTGCTTCCATGTTAATGCATCTGTAATAATCCAATATCCAATATATATAATGAAATAGCAATATGAAAAAGACAATACTGGATCATTTTGAAACATAAAATACATTTTCTATCATACCTAGGTACTTTAACTTTGAATGCAGGACTTTTTCTGTGGTTTCTCTACTATCATTTAAGTAAGACAATGTTAAGCTTGTCCCATCATGAAATTTACAAGGATTTTCAATTCTGACTATCTCATGAATTATTAGTAAATTACGTCCAGAAAGCTATGACTGATGCAAGCATGAGTCATTTCATATGTCTCACCACAACATTGAGGTCAATCCAAATTTTCCACATCAACTTCTGGCTATTTTCTTTTATATACCTATACATACAGTACATTGCATTTCATCAAGCTCCTAAACAAATAGCCGTTATGTATCTGAACCACCATATTGAGCCATATTTTTTCAAATATGAACAACAGCTGGGTCCTTTAGATGAAGAGTTAATTGTCCTTATGTCTGATTAAATGCAGACATCTGCAAGCCAGGCCAAGAAAAAATGAAGGTCTGGGGTTCGTCTTTCACATGGTCGCTGCACACCCCACTCACATCACTGCCAAGTGCTACAAAGTCCCAGAGGAACAAAACAAGGCACGTAGGTTGTTCGCTTGTACAGTCATGGTGATCGTGTAACAGACAGTCATCGGGTTAAGCTTTGACTGCATCTTTTTGGGGTTTTCCCTGGTTTTCCCTTTACCTGCTCCACACAGATACCTTCCACCCACTTGGCTTTTCCTTTACATGTGAAAAACACTTCACCTAATATTAAAAAAATATGTTATCATTCGAGGATAATCCCGCTGAACTGTAGCTGAATATGAATCATCCCCACAGTCGAAGCACAGGTTTGAACAAACAAAAGAGCATCTGTCCCCATCAACCTCAGGCTTGCTCAAGGCGGAATAAGAAAAGTCTAGTCTTTTCTATATTTAACAATAACACAGCAGTCTTTGGTTATCCCTGGGGAAACCCCTCTTTGCCGTGGCTTTGAGGAAAAATAATGCATGTTTGTTACATTCCAGACACATACGTGAGGGCCGTAATTCTGCTCTCAGCACCGTCAGCAGTCTCCCAGTTACCTTTCACCTACTTAGGTCTGGGCTGTGGACAGGAGAGGGTTAAACCAGCTCCTTCTTTGTGGTCTGGCAGCGGATCACGTAAGGCTTGAGATCTCCCCGACAGAGTTTTCTAGAAAAAAAAGGAAAAGAAAGAATGAAAGACAGAAAAAACCCTCTACGACCCATGATGTGGCCATTCTCTGTGCTGTGAACTTTCCCCTAATTCTCACAGTCCTCCCAGTCGTCACAGAGCAGATCTTTGCTGAGGAACACCTCAGGCCAAATCACTGGCATGTTTTCCTCCCTGACGTGCTCGACCTCACTTCATTCATTCCTTGTGATATCCGAGAAGAGATAATTAGGAAACTCTGATACGCTTGCTCAACAATAGCTGTTTCTCTTGGCTTGGAGGAATCTTATTCGAATTCATTTTAAGAAAAATTGGGGATTAAAGAAATTATGTTATCCTAACAGTTTCATTCCATTTATCTTTTCTTGAAGATATATCATTTCATTTAACACTATCCACTGTGTACAAATGACCTTGACTCTGTCTGTTGTGCAGATCAAGCCATATTCCATAAGTGTTTGTTTCTATTCAGAAACGAATAAGAGAAAGAAAATACAGCGGCAGCAAAACTGAACGAAGGAGAGAAAAGATTTCATTTGTTTGACACAATGAAGCAAGGTTACGGGACATGGTAAACAATTTATGACTGTGTCAGTTACTGACATGAAGCCAGGGCTCCAATGTTCCCCTCAGATAGTGATGGGTCCACTCAAGGTCTGGGCTCCATCTTTCAGAGGCATCCGTGTGGGAGGCTCTCACAGCCCGTGTCTGTCAGCCTGAATATCGAATGAACTGTCCACTCTAAATAACATTATCTGGCTTCTGATATCATTATCAGATAATTTCAGGATGTTCTTGAGCTGACGAACGGATTAGCTCACTTGTTCAGGAACAAGACACACGCCACACTTGGTGTCAATTCAACAACACTTCACAATAAAGCAATTGTTTCATGGGTGGGGACATCAATTGTTTAGATTCCTCCCCTCGATAATGTAGCCCCCCTCTCCCACAGTGCTTTTTCTCATATCATGTCCCTCCTCTGCCTCTGCAATGAATAGTTAACAGAGAGGTGGAGGAGGGACAGAAACCTGAGATTGACGGCACCCCTCCCTCTCCTCCGCTGGCCAATCGCAGGCAGCTCAGAGTTGAGGGCTGTGAAACTATATAACTGGTGCTTTGGCTGTTCAGACAGGAGCCTGAGCTCTCAACTCATTCAACCCAGCAAGACAGAGCTGAACACTGCACACACAGCAAGAACACATTCATTGCAAAGCAAGAAGTCAAGTTTAGGACAACAGCAAGAATGAAGACAACAATGGCAACTCTGATTCTCTGCCTGGTGGTGCTCCTGGCCACAGGTTTCCCTCTGGAGAGGAAAGGGTCACCCTCAGGCGGTGCTGCCAAGGAGAAGCGTGTACAGTATGCAGCGTGGGACGATGTGAATGTCATTGCCCACGGTCTCCTGCAGCTGGGCCAGGGGCTGAAGGAGCACGTCGACAAGACCAAAGTCCAGATGAGGGACATCTCCACCAAGCTGAAGGTCTTCAACCGCACGGTGACCGAGCTGGGAAAGGAAAGCCAGAGGCTGCGAGGGGAGGGGGAGGCCCTGAAGGTTCAGGCCCGGGGACTGGAGGACAGAGAGGGGCAGCTGCTGAATGTCACCGCCGAGCTGAGGGAGAAGGCAGAGGAGATGCAGCAGGAGAGGAGGACGATGAGTGAGAGGGTGAGCCGGCTGGAGGAGAAGGTGGACAGCATGCTGCAGGGAGACACACTGCTGTCTGACTCAAATGCGGGTGCCAAGAACAAGAGTGATGCTCGCAACGTCCAGGTGAGAATGGAGGCAATTCTGTGTTTGCGTTTCAATGGCAGAATTATGCTAAAATAAGGGGGAATAACATTGGTTAGTTTGGGGGGATGAATGAGCCTTTCCACTATCTGCAAAGTATCCCTATGCTAGATTCTTCAACATATTAACAAAAAGCCCCCAAAAGTTATATCGTATGTGCACCACTACAGATGTGTAAAAGTATTCTTCAAGTTAGTGGATGTACATTATGCATGGACAGTTGTGCTCTTTCTCTCAGCTCAAAGGCAAGTGTATGGAGGGTGAGTGGTGGGTGGAGGGGTGGGGATTGGTTAACAAGCCTGCTCTGCATGGAGGAAGCGTGTGTGTGCAGTACGTGCGGAGAAACAGTAAAAGGCTGCCAGACAAAGGAATCTGCAGGCAGCAGCTATAAGAGGGTGCAAATGATTTTACGCAGCTGTCACATTTTTACAACCTGGAAAGTATTCGGCCTCATGACACACAGTAGACAGGAGGGTTATGAGAGGTGCGCTCTTTTTGTAGCTCAACCTTTGAAAAGGTACTATGTGAGCCTGAAAGGCTTCTTAGTGGGATGGAAAATCCCGCTCTGTGAAGGAGTTACATAACCACCCCACAGTCGGGGGGAGAGGACGAACGCTTGTCATTGAAGGGTGTAAATGTACGTCTTCAGGCTCTTCAATGAAACCCTGCATGGGGCCCATCTGTCATGTTAATTCTGGTTCAACTGAAAACGGTCACTGTGCCATCACGGTCACATTTTACGCACAAGGCACGGTGTGGAATAAAGTTATGGACATACTAACAAACTGGTATCTGTGTGTTGTTTTTTTCTGTCAGCTGATGCTGGAGTCTCAGAACAAACGCATCGATGATCTGATGGGGAGGATCAGACTCCAACAGGAGAAGCTTGACAAGCAGAATGTGCGCATCAGGACGCTGCAGAGCCAGGTGAGCACGCGTCACAACAAAGTGTCTGCAGTCAACACCATAGCAATTTGATCATATTTTCTGCTACTTCATTACTGATAC
Source organism: Scophthalmus maximus (assembly GCF_022379125.1). Taxonomy (NCBI): domain Eukaryota; kingdom Metazoa; phylum Chordata; class Actinopteri; order Pleuronectiformes; family Scophthalmidae; genus Scophthalmus; species Scophthalmus maximus. The sequence continues at coordinate 13,798,337 of NC_061519.1, forward strand.
ATTAACTCTTTCTTTTTTTTCCAGATCCAGCATTCACGACAGAGATCCTCCCCGCAGAGCAGCAACACTGACGGCTCTGAGCAAAGTGGCGTCTTGGAGCAAGGCGACTCGCCAGTTGGTGAGTAAAGCCGGAAAGCGTCCTGAAATCCCCACATGGCACCGTCTTAAGACGGCTGGACAAAATGTGACGCCGAATGTGGCGGACCATCTGCTTGGTGAGGCCACAAAGAAGCTTAAATCACCGGCAATTAAAATCAAGGAGTCAAATCGATTTGGGGACACGCGCCTCTGCTCAGCGTGACGCCACAGAGAATAAACTGGTGGACCTAAAGCACAGGCCACTTTAAAATCCCAATTGCATTAGTTCAGTTAATACAGGATTACATTAAGACAATGACATAAGTTAAGCAAGCGAAGATAAGTTGGTTAAGTTAATACATTTGTCCAACAAAATCAACTAAAAATGCTTTATAGCCTTATTTTAATTACCACAGAGAGAGAGAAAAAAGATCTATTGGGATAAATAGTATTTGAGAAGCTGAACTGGGACACAAACACTGCGAGAGCAAGTCTCCCTTTCGTCAGTGCCCTTCTCACTGTGGCGTACAGTAATTGTATGAGGCAGTAAATGACGCCGTGGCGTGCAGCCACGCCAAGCAGCTGCTGCCCGCATCTGAGCTGAACTGTGACTGGACCTGCGGTCACAATGGCTGCTTTCATCCAGACTGTGCCACGGACTGCTTTCAAACCAAACGTTCGAAGAGCTGAGACACAACCACATTTTGTTTTTATAATGTCATTTTAGTAGGGTTTAGTCCTCGCAGACGATGGGGTGGACTGTGGCGGACAGAGGGGGGGGGGGAATAACAACAGCAAATAAATCTCTGCGCGATGAATGAGTAGATTGTAGACTCGCATCTCTGTTCTCTGGTGGCCACAGATGAGAACTAGGGTAAAGGTGAACACGGCTGAGGCAACAGTTGAGTTCAGTCAGCCAGCTCTGACATCAGCAGGATTTGAGGAATGAGGAAAAAGAAACCAGTTTCTATGGCGAGATTTCAACTGGGGGAAAGTTCACACGTCTCTGAGTGTTCAGTCAGGGTCACACAGCTCAGTGGGATTACTCACACACTGATCATTTCTGTGTGTGTGTGTGTGGTGGGGGGGTGGGCTTCTGGAAAAGGCAAGGAGGGAGGCTTTGTAAAAATCTTGCATGCGGTGTTCCTCAGATTACTGTCCTTGTGCTTGAGCCAGAAAAAAAAGGATCAAAGGAAAACAACAGAGGATTGGGGAAAGGTGGTCTAAATTTATCAGTGAACCTTGTACAGATATTTTTCACCCTTTTGAAGACCTCCACCCCTCTCGCCTTTCAGAAGTCCAACTTCTTTTGTGTAAAACAAACATTTGTAGATCCCCAAAGAATGAGCAACCTTTCCCCTAGATCTGTCGGGGAGTCAGACATCCCCCCCTCCTCCACCTCAGTCATCCTCTCCTCCCCCATCCCCACACGCAAACTCCTCACCTCCAGGCAGCATCTCCTCCTTTCTCCCCATTGTAATGACAAAGAAGTGTGCCAAAGTTCAGGAGAGCCCCTCGGCCCAAGGCAGATTACAGCCACAACTGGCCGCCAAGAGTTCATGCCTCTGGAGGAAGGGTCATTACACACACACGCTGGCCAACCTACACTGAAAATAAAAACAGGCGAATATCCGTTTAAAAATAACTAAATCAAATGAAAATTTAATTATTTGATTTTTTTGTTGTGTAAATATGTGAAATAGCATCATGTGACAATGTCACCCGTGATGAGAAAGGATTACCGGAGGGCCGCTATAAGTCTTGAGCCACATGACAGCTCCAGTGGGCTCTGGAGTCCCCTGCTTTGTATTCCTGCTGTCTCCAATTTCCCTTTCACAGCAGCAGCCCCGCCACCACCCTCTGATCACTCCCTGTGCATGCACCAGCCATGCACCAGCCATGCACGCCTGCATTGCTGAAGGGCTGCTGTGCACATGAGGGAAGTGTGACAGGGGGTGGGGGGGGGTTACTAGGAAGGGGTGTAAAGCGTAGAGTGCAACTCAATAGACTGGAGAGCCAAGCAGCTGTAAACAGGGAAGTCTGCTTGGGAACTGGGAGAAGGGTCATATTTATAACAGAGAGAAGTTCTCACTCACTCTTTTCCTTGTTAGAACTAGGTCAAAGGCTCTGTCGGGTTTCAAGTTTATATCTTCAGACTAGCTGATAAGCTCACATGGAGAAATAGTCTTATTCCAAGCACTACACTCTGGAGCTCTCGCGGGACAGAGAAACCTGTCTCGGGGAAACTGTGAACGACCCACTTACAGTATGAAAGCTGATTAGAGTAAACAAGCTCAGATTCACGAAAAAAACCCTTTAACATGACACACAAAAAGAAAAAAAATTAATCTACACTATTGCAAAGTTTGGCAGTGACCAAGCAAACTTCCAGCCTCCTCCTTCCATCACAGTTACAGCACAAAGTTCAGGGGAGTAAAGCTGAAAAAGGAAAACACACAAGTAAAATGTGTCACGTAAAAATAGCACGGCCAGCAATGTAGGGGAAAGGTGATCATGTTGTTTAGACTATGGCGTCTTGCACTGATACTATATGCAACAGTTTTTTTGACATTGTGTTTTTTCCCCTCTTTGTTCCTCTTGTAGAGGTAGCATCAGACTGCCATGAGCTTTTCCTCAGAGGAGAGACCACGAGTGGGGTCTACACCATCCAGCCAATAAACACAGAGCCCTTTAAAGTCTTCTGTGAGATGACAGCCGGTAGGTGGAGTTGAACGTCTTCTCGTTTAGTTCAAAATCCCCAGACGGCATTAGAAGCTGTTCTTTTGACCGATAAAACGTTTTCTGATCAACCCTATTTGTGTATGTCTCTCCAGATGGTGGATGGACAGTGATCCAAAGGCGCCAAGATGGATCAGTGGACTTTGACCAGCAGTGGCAAGCCTATGAGAAAGGCTTTGGCAGCCTGAATGGTAAATGCTCTTTTGACTTTGACCTCCCTCTCACCAAATCCAGCACCGAACCAGCCAAGTGCAAGCTGGCCGGGCCAGGGCCAGATTAGATCAAGCAGCATGACAGTGTCTAGAGCCACTACATCAGTGCACAGGAGCTGGCCTCTGAAAGCATCTTATCACTGATAAGCTTGAAATCAGAAGCAAGAGTCAGAGATTCAACCTTTCTCTTCTCCGCTTTGTCTCTTTCTCCAGGAGAGTTCTGGTTGGGTCTAGGAAAGATCCACTCCATTGCTAAAGATGGTGGCTACACCCTCAACATCAAGCTCTCCGACTGGGGGGATGACTTGGCATCCATCCGCCTCCCGTTCCAACTGGGCGGAGAGGAAACCAAGTACTCGCTCCAGATTCAGGAGGTCGGCACTTTCGGAACCTTGGAGAGTTCCCTGGGGACTGACGCCACCTCCGGCCTGCCCTTCTCCACCAGTGACCAAGACAACGACCAGAAAAACGACACCAACTGCGCAAAGCACCTTTCTGGTAAGTTGAAGATGACAATCACAATGATAATTTACTAAGTTTTAAGTTGAGCTCATACACAGCATCTAACCTGTAATAATCCTTGGTCTTCATAGGTGGTTGGTGGTTCAGTAACTGCGGACGCTCCAACCTAAACGGTAGATACTTCCAGAGTCCTCCTCCCAAGCAGCGACACCAGAGGAAGCAGGGCATCTTCTGGAAGACCTGGAGGGGCCGCTACTATCCTCTCAAGTCCAGCATGATGATGATCGCCCCCGCTGCCATTGAGAACAAGTCATAAAAATAGAAAGAGACAAAGAGAAAAAGGTCATAACAAAGACACAAGGGAGGGAAAAAAGATTTTTTTAGATTTTGGACTGCTCTTTCCTTGGTGCTCGGTTGATGAGTTAGAGGTTTCCGTTCCCCTGGTTGTCTCCCTGTGGGGAAGACTTCATACAGGACCTCAAAATAAATGAGTTCCACATTTCCATTGCACTGTTCTCTGAGAGACGAGCAGATTTCTTCTCTGCACCTAAAGCCACAAATGGAAAAAAAGAGACAAAAATAAAAGACGCAGTGGAAATATTTCGTTCCACCACAGTAGTTGATTCCATCTGTTGGTGGAAACAGGGGCCCGAAGTCAGGGGAGCGTCACCGGGCGAGTCCAGGCCTGTCTACTGTGCTGTGAGCCACAAAACACCTCCAGCAAGTCGAGACCCGTCAACAGACGTGTGCTGTGCATTGCTGTCGACTTTGAATGTGGCTTCATAGCGAGTAAACAGCACTGACAGCTCAAAAACAACCAACTGCTCTTATTTTGTAGAGGATTCATGTAGGAGTGACATGCAGGCCCGTTAAGTGAGCCCTTCAAACCCGACGGTGCGGACCAAATGGTGACTGAATTGAAACAGTCATTTTCCACATGAGATGATGAGATTAGTGTTTGAAAGCATTATTTTAAGTTATAGAATCACTGTAAACTTGGATTGCGATGCAGAAACTGTGTTAAGACTGATGTTAGAAAGCAGTTCAAGGGGCACTGAAAACCATTCCAGCCTTTTGTACAGCATAAAGGACATTCTGCCTGCAGATTTGAATCAAATTAAGCATATTCTTCACCATCTTAAATTGTTCTGTGGAGATTTAGATGATGTTAAGTCATATTGACTACTTTTAAGATGAGCGACATGGTTTTGTACATAGTGTATGAAGAAATGTCATCTGTCTTTTCAGAAATGTAACTGTTACTGATTTGTCGTGACACTATCTGTTCTGTCTTTACTTGAGAGTTTGTTGTTGTAGAGGTTCACTTTTCTTATTTAAATGATGGAAAGAATCTATATATATATATATATATTTCTGGTGCTGCCTGTTTGTAATTTATATCGTCTTTGATGTGTTTAACAGATGTAAGATTGTTTTTTTTTAAAGAAAATGCCATCTTTTGGCCAAAATGAGCCAATAAAATTGATTTAAACTAATATTGCTATTTGTCTGTGTTTTATGTGCCACTTCAAGTAGCAACCTCACACAGGATAGTCAGCTGAAAACAGACCTAAATCACAAATATCTGACAAATATAAAGGAAAAATACGACCACAACTAGAGTCAATATAAGTCCATAGGCCCAAACTCAAACGTATTTGTTATCATATTAGCCAATTTGTTATACCAAATCCAAGATAATAAGCCTATAATGGCAAGAAGCAGTTTCCCCACTTGTTCACAATTACTGCTGAACTTCTACTTAAATTTAAAGTTTAACTGAGTGGACATTTATGAACGTGTGGACATATTAAGTTTATTAACCTAACCAGACCTGTATGGATGCAGATACAGTATTTGCTTGGGAAACACACACGCACACACAGAGCAGTGACTGACTATTGCATTGAGCCACACGTGGCAGATCTCAAAGACTTTACCAGCTTTATCATGTTACCTAGATGCAGAGGCTTCGAGGTGTCAGTTTTAATTTCACTGCACCACTTTCTGCTACTTTGTCGCGCTTAATGTTAATGTGCTTCACTCACAGTGATCCTCCCGGCACGGACAACCACTTCGGGATCAACCCCTGTAACAGCTGATCTGATGGAGTGTGTTCTCAACTGACCGTCAAGGTCGGCTGTGGCGTGCGGTATCACACCGCACTTGTAACCTGCAGAGAAAAACAAAAAGAGCATTAAAGCATTAAAAAGTAAAAGTACTCAGCAGTAATCCACAGCTGGTGTTAAGCCATTACATTTTTTCAATGCTGTATTCATCAGCAATTCACTTTTACATTTGGTTGAAGTGGAGCTATTTTTAAGAATTGTTTTTTTTTTAAAATCTTTATTATTTTTAATGAATCTACAGATTATTTTCTCATTTAACAGTTTGTTTGGCTCGCTAACTCTTTGGGTTCTAGCAAATAAAACAAATAAGATAAAATATGTAGTAGGTGAGATTTACAGTTCCTGGTGGGCAGATTGTGTCCCCTTTTGGTAAGAGTCAGGCTGGTTATCTTAGCATAATGTTATAAACGTAAAGGGAGCTCACTGGTATTAGCATCATATGAAACACGTATTCCTGTAAGTTTGTACAAATCACAAGTACCCGCGTGGAGCACTGCAGAACACCCGCGTGTTGATGTGAGGAGCAGATTCCCTCTAGTGAACCCAGACCAAGGGAGGGGGCGTCACTCACCGACGAAGAGTGCTCCGTTATCAAAAGGGTTGCCATGGTAACTGCGCCTCCAGAGAGGAGGACAGAAGGACCAACGAGCCTCCGCTGCTTCACTTGTGAAAAGGGTTTTACTGAGCTTCGAAGGCCACGTTGGTGTGGCAGTGGTGAGGGTTTGGTCAGGTGCAGCTGACTGAGGAGGGGGACGTGGAGTGGGGGAGCAACTGGGGCTCTGAGTGGAATATTGATGCATGAAAACACACTGGAGTCAAGTGTTCTCCAGCAGGGCCGCCTGGTACAACACATGAGGCAGCCGCACATTACGTGACCTGTAACACGGTGAACGAGAGAAGACCGCAGTGAAAGAAAAGCATGTGATTGATTCATACATTTATTCATAACCATGTACAAATTGTATTCCGGTGGTACAAAGCTGTTGTAAGACTACAGTGCTCACCCTCCTGTTGTGTTTATTGCAGTAAAAAAAGGAAATACCAGCATGAGCGAGAGTCAAGAGGTACTTTGGCAAATATAAATTATGTGAGAAGAAGGCAAGTGGAGATCTTCAGCGATGTGAGGGGAGAAAACGGCGCAAAAGTTTCAATGAGTGGCTTCTGTCACACCCATTAAAAAAAAAAAGAATAAAATCCATAAAAAATATTTTATTTTAAACAACACACATTTAAAACAAGTGGACAGAGGAAGAGTCGTAGTTTTCTTCCTTTCTTCATCATTACACAAACTGCCAGGTACAGACTCACAGCATGTAAGGATATTTCACGTGTGTGTGTGTGCGTGTGTGCGTGTGTGTGTGTGCGTGCCTAGTGTATATATGAAATAAACTGCATTTTACATAATGTGTGAGCTCATGTTTGAAAATATTTATAGATTCCATTCATATCTTTGAACTGTAACCATGTTTCTACCACCGACTCAAGTGACAAAACAGGTAGGGCACCGGGAGGGGGGGGGGGGGCGAGACTATATGATAACGTTTGGCAAAAACCATTGTGGTTGCAGAGGAGGACGTGGGTGAGCGGCGAGTCAATGTGACACAGCCTGTGAATATTTCTCCATATGTCCTTGTCTTTGTTCAGCTTTCAGGGTGAGACACCAAATCTCTGTGCTCATAAACCATACCCCAGACTGTACAGGAGGGAGGGGGGGTTATGGAGGAGACTGGGCGAGCAAGCGAGTAACAGAACAGGAGACAAAAGAGAGCAAAAGTGGAATTGTATGGTGGAGAAGTGAGATGACTTCATAGGAGAGAGAGAGAGAGAGAGAGAGAGAGAGAGAGAGAGAGAGAGAGAGAGAGAGAGAGAGAGAGCGAGGGAGAAAGAGAAAGAGAAAGAGAGAGAGAGAGAGAGAGAAAGTGAGGGAGAAAGAGACAGAGACAGAGAGAGAGAGAGATGGGCTTGTGGTTGCAGTGTATGATAGTCTCTGGATGACAATGGTGAACAGTTGGGTTGCGTTGGGGAAGTCAGAGAGAGTAAAGATGGGAATAAAGGAGGACAGAGGACAGAGCTAGACTCCACTTCTGCCCTATTGTCTCATTTCAGAGGTATTGTTGTAGAAAGTGCAGCAGCATTATCTCGTAGTGCTCTCCAGACTCAGGGCAGCGAATACTGTGTCGCTCGTTGGGGTAGACCTGGAACATTTAAAAACAGGGTAAGGACACTTTTAAAAAGTGACACTTTCAGTATAAAATCCTGAAATTGAATTATTTATTTTTATTTAACCGCAATTAAACATTACAATGGCCCAAGCCATTGCAGTCAGACATGAGTACACATTCTTGGAGTGTCTTTTCAGGTGATATGCGTTGCTAACCTGAAGCTGGTAGGGCTTCCCAGCACGGATTATCTGTGACACGAGGAAATTGGTGTGGAAAAAGTGCACATTCTCATCTAGAAATCCGTGAAGAATCAGCAAACGATTGGGTCTGGAATGACAACGATTACATGATGACAATACGATACACAATTAGGGGGTCTGGAATGACAACGATTACATGATGACAATACGATACACAATTAGGGCTGGGCGATATGGTCAAAAATGTTATCAAGATTACAAATGTTCATATCAGTCGCTATAGATCACGGTAAGTATAAAATTATAATTTCTGACGAATACTTGCAAAATATTAGGTAGGTCAATTGTGTGTTTTACCTCCTTTTGAAATATTGCTTTTTTGTAACTGTTTTATCCCCCAGTCCAAAACACAACAATATGACAATAGGATGTCATACTGTTCAACACTAAGATACACGGTTCAGTTCTTAAAGTTTTATGTTGTCCAAGATTGGGGAATGAGACTCCCCATTCCTTCATGATTAATAAAAGGAAAGTCCTCATGGGTTCTAAGAAATGTATAGAAATCTGAAATACAGCAGCCGCAGGGCTTCAAAAACTCTCTAGTTTGAAATTAGCTTTCAAGAGCAGCGCTCCAACATGTCGTCTGTCCGGCCCTCAGGCTCCTCTCGGCCTCGAAAGACTTGATTTAGCCTGCCACCTCAAACATTCATCATATCATTTCTGGTATATATCTGATGATGGCTGCCAAAAATCTGTACCAATTGTTTTGTCGGTACAAGAGGCTTAAAGTCCATGACTCACATTTTAGGTCCAAAAGAATGAGAACGATCACCTGAGATGCAAATATTTGGTGAAAGAAAGGGCATCGCTGCATGAAAAAAAAGAACTGTCTTGGGCGTACCCGTCAGATTGACTTTTAAAGAAGATAAATGTCATGATAAAACATGTACAAAAATCTATGCGGTTACACAGGACATGCCGTGAGGTTAAAAACAGATCCAACACAAACACACGCGTTTGCCAAGTCGTTAAAAAGGTGTGTGTGTCTGTGTCTGTTTGTACTGACTCGCTGGGCAGCTTGTCCACATGCAGGGCCACAGATCCTTCCTCGTAGCCCTGCTGGTTGTTCTCAGGCACATCCATGTAACGCTCGGTGTAGCCGGTGTCGTAGGCCATCCACACGGTCACCGGGGCACCTGCGATAGCCAGCTGCCCGAGAAAACACAATATAGTCAGATACAAATGGATGTAAAACTATGGAGAAGTGACACTTTATGGGAGAGGAGAACGGTAGTTTAAGATTTTCTGAATATGTTGCAGCCAAATTATAATATTATAACTAGGATGAATAAAACACATAATCTCGTCAGCACAGGGATGCGTCTGCAGATACCCTCGCTGGATTGAGGCTGTTAGTATCACACTGTAGCGCTGTCCAACACAGACACCATGTGGATGTAAGAGGCAACTGCACCTCCAGTTCAGAAGGAAGACTTCATACATCAATGAAGCAGTGATAAGTAATTCTCTGTGCATTACAGAGATGCAAACTGTAGCATGCTCTCTTATTTCTGCATGAAGGAGACAGCGGAGACTGCTCACTGATAGAAAGCTTGAACGATAAACGGAGGGCTGAAGGGGGCGAAAGAGGCCTCCTCACCTTGAAGACATTGGGTCGTTGGATGAGGCCCATGAGTGAGAGAAAGCCCCCGTAGGACCAGCCGTGGATAGCAACACGGCTCAGGTCCACAAAGTTAAACTTTTCCGCCACATACTGCAGCCCCTCCACTTGGTCCTCGATCTCCACCTGACCCTGGAGACGCAACGGCAAAATCACGTTACATTGATGACTTTCTATATCCCTTTGAGTCTGTTTAAGCGACAATGCTTTTATATAACTATCTGACTCTTTACTTTACCATTTTGTTTTTCAGTGCTCCTTCAAACTCAAGGCCCCTCTGACAGGAACCTCTCCCATCGATGACGACCACAGCGTAGCCCAGGGAGGCTAGCGTGTTCAGACGGAGGTACTTCATCCCTTTGAATGAGTTGTTCACCAGCTGCACCTGAAAACACACACACCCAAAATATCAAAGCTTTTTATTCTATTTACAAAGTAATACAGGTTTAAAACCCCATCAAGATCTCTTGAGGAATAACGCAAAATGATCAGATCACGGACTCAGGCGAGAATAGAGCGGAAAAAGCGGCATACCTGTGGGCCTCCATACACGAAGAGAACAGTCGGGTGTTTCCTGCCAGGCTGCAGGTTGTGAGGCTTGTATACCATCCCGTAAAGTTGGAAGCCGGACTTCCCAGGAAAGTCAAAAATCTCAGGTGGATTGTAATCTCCCGGGCAACCTGGAGGACACATTAACACATGTAGACGTTAGGTTAGCAAAACCTACCAGGGATTTTAGGTAAACACCTGGTGGAATTTCATCTAAATCAAACATCCTTCAATCAATCATAAACAACAATAAACTCTGAGACAAAGTGCTCGTGATGACGTGCGCGCCTGAGCCGCACATTATCCGTTTTACAGTCAAAATTGTCTGGAGGATGCCATTGTGGTTCAAACTCGCCGTCCTTATCTAATCAAAGCCAGACCTCAAAATAACCCATAGACTCTTCTCTATTGATGCTTCCAGGAATAAAAGCCACTGATAGGCGGCTAGCCTTTACACTTGGCCACACTGCTCTCTAAGAGAATAATTAATGAGATCACCATTTGTGTAAATACAATGTGTGCATACTGAATCAGAATCAAATCTCATTTACAGATTTGTTTAAAAAAAAAAAATGAATTTATCATAGATGGCAACAGAACTGAAATAACACGAACATTTTTGTTCAGTTATTGCTCTGCAAGTTAACTAAAGAAACTGTAAAAAACATTCACTTTCCAGTGAGTTAGACAACCAGGTGCTCAGAGACATTTTAAATAAGGATCTGGTATTTGAGACATTTGCCTTTAGCACAAAATAGTTTTTTAACTATCTCAAACTAGCATTTTCTTGATGGAACAAGTTACTTCTTCATTGGGGGATTACAGTTTGTGTTTCTGTGTAGACACTCTACAGACAAGGCAATGTGTTGTGTTTTTGTTAGTATCACATCCTGTTTACCTGGCGATTCCATCATGCTGGCCCAGAACTCAGGTACCATGTGTAGAGGGTCACCTTCTGAACCGGTCAGTTTGTAGACATGAACACATGGAGGCGTACTCACGTTACTGTAGTGGCTGACGAAAAAGTCAAAGTTCTGCAGAGTGACAGAGGGGAGAGAGGTGTAAAACAAAAACAGAGGTGTAAAGAATTCTGGACCAAACAGAGCAACTCTGTACAAGTACAGTGAAGGAACTGGAATCCTACAAGGACATGGGATGCTACAGTGCGAGGATCGCTGTTATAAGGCCCAACATGTGCCAGTCAGCGTAGAACTCTACTGAAAGCCGCGAACATTAATCCCATGTACTGGAGTCTATCCAACCAATCCTGTCTTTCACAGCTTTTCCTTAGGTTTCTAACGTATTTCCATTGTCCTCAAGCGGGTGAAGTGGTCTCTTGATCTGCTGAGATCTATTTCAAATCCTCCATCTGCTTTACTCACACTAAACCACAATCTGCATATTGTGTAACACTGAGTTCTATTATAAATCACTGCTGAGAAATATGTTTTGCCCGCAAGGGGAAAAAAATAACTTGCAAACAAAGGACAATCTGTAAGAAAGTGTTAAAACAGGCTGGCTGAAAGGTGAAGGGCTTTACCTTACTAACAGAGCAGCTATGAGAGAAGCCAGGCTTGGTTAGTCTGACTACATCTCCAGGGGAGTCGTAGCTGACCACGTAGAGATGGTGCTCCAGAGGAGTGTCTCTGGTGCCCTGGAAGTAAACCAACCTTGCTGCCTCGTTCACCCAGATCTACGGAGAGAGGGAGAATAGACAAATGAAAGGTAAATCTTACAACATTCTTCATATGAACTGACTTATTAAATTCTTAAATTCTCTTCATGTTTTTCAGTCCTGGATATGTTTTAATGCTGAACACTAGTGAAAGAAAACCATAAACTGTTCAGTCATTGTTTTGTCTAGCACATTGGTTTTGAATCAGTTTTACCACACTGGTATTTATTTTTTCATAGTTCCCCAGTTTAAGTAGACAAGAGGCAAGAAGAGAAGGTGGCTCCAACAGAAGATATTCTGTGTCAGCAGATTAACCGTTTGCAGACTTTAGACTACGAAGCACAAGTCCTTCATCTGATGTACTGTAGATGTAAGCACCCTCAACTTCAAACTGAGAATCAGGGTTTCATTTCAAAACCAGAGTACAGCTACTAATCTTAAAAGGTATGAATATTATAAATCCAACGCTGTGGCATTTAATCTTACCTTGGAACCGTGTCTTGCCAAGACTTCCCATTCTCCACTGGTCAATGTCATCTCCTCCTTGATTGCACATTTGAAGTCTCCTGCAAAAATAAAGATAACGGAATCAACATGCTCCTTGACATACCAAAAACATAAACCCTGACGGTTGAGTTCAGATGAGATAAAATAGCATTAGCTTTAAAAACAAAGAACAACATACAGCCACAGGATCTTTTGACAGAGATCAATTGAAATAAACACAAGAGCATCTCCTCATCTCTTACCCTCTATGTGTTGGTCGTCCTCTGTCCAATGGTAGCAGCCCGGTTGTAACAGGGATGTGATTTTATACAGGTGGCTGAAACCAGTTTTAGACTCATTCACCCAAATAAAAGTAAATTCATCTTCTGTCGTTTGAATAAAGGGGAAGAATATATCATGAACCTGTGGGAGGAAAAAGGGGGAATAGTTAGCCACTCTACTGAACACTTACAGCAGAATAAAACTCACAACAATAACAATCATTAAGTAGAAACAGGACAAACAGGGAATCACTAGGGCTGTCGTGGTATTGATACATACGTGTACACACACACACACACACACACACACACACACACACACACACACACACACACACACACACACACACACACACACACACACACACACACACACACACACACACACACACACACACACACACACACACACACACACACACACTTTAATATGTACAACGTGTGCTGGGTATGCATCATCCCTCCGATACTTTTTGGCCATGAAATAATGGCGTAATGGCGGTATTTCAATAACCGCGGCAGCCCTAGCAACCACAGAGTGTGAATGTGAAGTGTGAAAAGATTTACATTAATCCAGACATCAGTGGTCTCTTCATAGATTATGTATGGCTGTGTGTTACTGGGCACGGCCTCCAGACTCTCCTGCCTCTGAGCCGGGTCTTCTGTGACAGGGACGAAGAGGGCTGGAGGCAGCAGGACCAGTTGTAGTTTCCTCTGGCTGCGGTCCAGAAGTACCGCCCAGCCACTAGGGGACCACAGAGAAAAGCCAAGCTCAAATGATTGCTTTGTTCTTTAAGTAACCTTTTATAATTGATTATGGAAACAAATGCCTCATTAGACAATAACCGTAGGCATCTTTCCATTTGATATAAATTTAAATGCCAAAGAGAATATTATCTACAGGTGTCACTCTTCATGTCTCAGTATCATGCTTTATCTTCTCGTGGTTAATCTTGAGAAAGACAGCGTCCCAGAGTCAACAACAACGTCAGGGTCTTGATGGAGACACTCACTATTTGCCATCACTCGTCCATCCCACTCTGGCGATGTATTCCGTCCCAGGAAACAAGGAATTGAAGGGTGCGGCAAGTTCTTTATCTTGTGTGCTCACAATCTGTCAGTACAACAATGACACACACACATTAGGGACATCTAATAATCACGCTGGAGAAGAAAGAAAAGATTATGAAAGACTCACTCTTCCTTGATTGTCTGTCTTGATCTCTGCCAGTTTAAGGGTGGCCTGGGGATTTTTGCTTCCTGTCAATAATAAAGACAAAGGAAAATATAAATGATAGAAACCATTCACTGCTCCAAGCGTGGGTGGGAACAGTATGCAGAACTATACCAACCTGTACGAGGATATCTGTATGCGTCTGCTTTCCGCTCCTCCAGTGCTGGAGAGGGAACGTGAATAATCTCTACTTCCGTCTCATCCACCTCTTCGTACAGAAGATGCACTGTTTTACCTCCATTAGAGTCTGACCCGGGGAGAAAATGTTGTATTTAAGGAGAGTGTATACAGAAAATAGTGCATAAAACTGGCTGTCTTATTATCATAATCCTTGTGTATATGAATAACTTGGTGATCTAAGATTCTAAGTGCCGACCTTCGACTGCTGAGGGACTCCACCAGTAGCCAGTGAAACGGTCAAACTCCTCCTGGATGACAAATGTTGCTACACCTGCGGACTTCGGGTCCTCCTTCACATTATCCACACCTTTAAAAACAACAAATAAATTAGGACAATAAAAACTCAAATCTGCGTGATTTTACTGGTATAGTGGTCAAATATAGATTATATGATTCTGTACAATTACAACTTGAACATGAATTATTTGTAATGCGATTTTTCAAATGAAACCCAGCAGCTTTAGACCTTTGTGGCAATAGGTGAGTCTTCTTTCCTCGCCAGTCTTAATGTTGGCAATCCACAAGTCGTTGTTGTTGATGAAGGCTATAAAGTCAGGGTCTCCGGGGCAGACTTTGGGGTCCATGCGGGTCCCTGAGCACTGGGTCTTGATCTCCACAGGCTTTAAAGGAGTAGACTGCTAAAACCAAAAGACACAATCTTAGTCATGGGGGAGACAGAAGTGGGACATTGGATCCAGAGATAGAAGGGGGAGGTACTTGCATGATGACAGTATTTATTTTCTCTGACATGAAATGTGCCGTCAGGTACAACTTTAAGATTTCTCCAAACTGAGCAAGAAGTGTTGCCACTGAAAGCTTTCTCACCTGCTGGTGTTCATAGCTTTGTTTGTGTAATACAGAACGAGTAGACCTGTTGTACAATAATGCTTTACCCAAAACACATCAATTCTTCTAATCTTATCTCTTCTGCACAATCTCTGAGTAAAGATGTATACACAAATGTCTCACTTCATTGGTGTTTTTTAATGTAATAGTAATAGCTGTTGAATAAACATTAACCTTTTTTTTATACCAATCTTGCAATATTCTTCCCAAGTTTGTTGACTCCAATAGTTGTTAAAGACATCAAAGGCAGGGATGAGGCACCAACTAAATCACATCCCTAAAACTATGCATCAAATACAGTGAAATATACTGTGTACGGTTTGATGACACATTAGAATTCATCCTCCTCACTTAGTAAATGATTTAGAAAGAATTTGAGAAACACCATGAGACAGCGATTTTAAAAGGTATCAAAGTTACAAAAGTCACAAACACAACACTCAAGTCCCACATTTTAGACGGCCCTTGAGGCGCAACTCTCACATTAAAACATCCCTTAAAACAACCTTGATCAGTATCCCTGATTTAAGCCAACTGCATATTGTTAAGATGACCAGAAATCACAGGTTAAGGATCATTAACTGACACAAGCAGAACATACATTTTTTTTTTTTTAAATTGCCACCGAACTGCTCTCGCACTTCTCTGATGTCTTTAGTTTCATACAACACATTTACCAGAAATGTGTCATTCAAGGTCAACACACATGGATCAACAATATCTGGTAAGGGTACAAAACCCGGGGGGCAGCAGTGTACTCACAATGAAGCCATTGTTGCCTCCATCCTGACAGTAGAAGAGGCTATTGCTGGCCTGGAAGAGGAACAGGCCCGTCTGAGCATGGTAGTCATAGGAGGTGATGCCAAATGCTCCCAAACGTTTACGCTCTCTCAGCAACTCCTCCTCTCGAGAGTAGGCACCCTGGTGAGGTGTAGCCTTAGACGAACAGACACAAAAGAAGAAAAATTCTAACATTTCTGATATAACGAAGATATTATTATATATAAGATGTCAAATTACTGCATAAAGGTCGTACAAGCCAGGCGGTCCTCTCATAGTTTCTACCATGGTTGCCTAATCCTTTGAGTTTCAAACATAAAACGCAATACTGCTTTGACACATCAGCTTGTGCTGTTTGGTACTGGCACAAAAAGGAAGAGAAAGGGAATTCACCTGGAAGTGATCCAGCATCTGTTTCCATGACAACACTAAGAGGGCCTCTTTACGAATCTTCTTGGGGATTTCTGAGTAGAGTAATGAATTCTCTCTGCTCCCATAAGGCATTCCTGGTTAAGCACATAGAAAAGCAACAAAGACAACAAAGAGGGGGACTTTAAAATTGTGACTGTTTCAATGTCATGAGGCAATCATTTCCTGCTGCCTAGAGCAGCAAAACACTACCAGGGTCAAGTTAAAGGAGTACTAAGAGAGTATACAGAAAATACGAATCATAATTGGATAGTGGGGACTTTGTGCAGCAGCATCATTAAGCTTACCGAGGTAGTACAACCGGTGGGAGTGAGGTCCATTCTCATCCTTCTTCTGCACAAACTGGAAGTCATGGGGGGCCTTGTTGGCGATCATGCCCGAGTATTTCCTGCTACAGTGGATAATGTCACGAAGGCCCTCCCAAGAGTGTTTCTCCACAAAGAACTGAGATGGGACGTCCTCCATCTCCACCACCTCCGTACTGTCCGAAAGGCCGTCCACAGCCGTCATGCTCACGGTCACACAGCTGGATGTGGACATCAGAAACATCTGATAAGAGGTGGAAACACCCAGACACACCTGCACTCATTCAATAGAATTGGTTAAAACATGATTCTTCATCCGTCTTCCTAAACAAAGCAGTTAAA
Organism: Scophthalmus maximus; assembly: GCF_022379125.1. NCBI lineage: Eukaryota > Metazoa > Chordata > Actinopteri > Pleuronectiformes > Scophthalmidae > Scophthalmus > Scophthalmus maximus. The sequence goes on from NC_061519.1 coordinate 13,815,110, forward strand.
GGGAGATGTAACATGAACCCGAGGCGTCATACCATACCTTTTCCAGATACCCTCTTTATTGTCACAAAGTTTGACCCTCTTGCCTCTATGCATTCACCGGTCAACGTGCCTCACTCTGATTCTGTAACCTGTGAACAAAGACCAGAAACAAAAAAAATGTCAGCATTTCTAAACAGAAAAAAAAAATCTAACCATGGAATTCCGTATGACGCTGGGTATGGAGATCATTTTGAAGGCACGCACTAGTCTTCTTTCTTGATAAGACTTTCTTGACTGAGGGACAATTTTAAATTATTATTTTTGTCTTCAAACCACATCACGGTGATGGGAAATGAGGAAGAGTAAAAACATAAATCATTCATAAAGCTCCACTTTGAAGACACGTGTAAACTCGCAGCTATGGGTGTTTGTGCCAGTAAAGGATCATAATTCATGTTAAACAACTGTCGTCTACAACTGCACTAACCCAGGAGAAGTCCGGGGTTTAGGGAATACCCCACGTGCCTTCCTTTATAATCCCTGGTGGCTGCAGGATCAGTATGATGTAAACAACAGTGGTGGGAAAAATCACTCCCTTTCTTGTGTTGGCGAGGCACCTAAAGTCTGTGTCGAAGAAACACTGACTGACAACAAAAACACAAACAAGCAAACAGTTCAGACACAGGGGAGAGGAGTATACCAGCGGACTGATGGAAGATCTGAAATCTCCAAAATCTAGATCCGGGGAAGTGAAACTGTAATACTGGTCTGGGTGTCTTCTGCTATTAAAATTTTTTTAAAAATTAAAAAATCTCCCCTGAACATTAAACTTCAGCTTAACGTGGTCACTGTGGAATCATGTGAGAAATGTCAAAATGGAAATAATCACTCAGCGACTAATAAGGTTAAACACAGAAAGGCCCCGGATGGTTCAGCTGGATGTATTTGAGAGCCTCGGCGAGCTATTATTGTCAGGGTGGGGAACAAGTGGGGTGAAGAATAAAGTCATGACATCGTGAATGTTAACAGTTAGCTAGCCTACAATAGAGCTTTGTTCTCGGATTTCAACTATTCACTCACACCGGGGGAAAACACCGGCAAATACATGTCTGCTAACACTTCTGACGGCACTCCTGTTACATTCGACAATAATTAACGGAAGCCAAACTTGAACGACAGTGACAGTTATGAAACCGTGTCCGTTCCTTTGATGTATTTTGTCTACATTTTGACATGACAGCCCTCTTCTGTCAATTTCGCTTTTAAGCTAACCAGCTACATACCGCTAACCTAGCTAGATAATGCTATCTAGCCGCTAGCTAGTGGTTTCTGGTATTCCATTGGGGGGAGGGGGGGGGCGACGACGATTGACGCTTAGAAGATCGTCTTTATCAAACAATCTAATATTTAAGAAAATACATACCAAACTGGCCACTGTTTCTTTAACCCGGCTCTAGACAGTGTTAGCTTTGTGTCAGTACACAGATCGTGCAGCTGCTAAAGGTTGTATCCATGGCCCAGAGCGGCCACACAAAATATAACTGGCTTTCAGATCGGAACGCGGAACCTTCATTGTAGCAGGAATACATACCGGGAGGATTTCAGGGATGCACCGCTGCTCATATGAGGCGTCAGCGAGGGTCAGTGCTGCGCAGGATGTGGCAGGATGGATCATAACCGATGACCGACTCGTGTACGTCATGCTCTGGTCCCGTCAATGTAATTACCTCTATCCAGGTTAACAACCGAAAAGCAAGGCCATTGTAGGATACATGTACATAGCTCAAACCAACTGTAAATTTTAATCAACTGCACAATGTTTTATTTATTCTAAAACCTGCCCAAGTCTTTGTGTTGTTACAGAGATGAAAATCACCTGTACTGAATGTGACTGTCATAACTAAAAATACATTACCACCCACTTTATTTTTTTTAAAGCCACCCTGTCAACAACACCTCATTAGGTTAAAAACTAAAGTTTTAAGAGAACACCTAGTTCAAAATTCATTTTGAAATATTTTTTGAAGAAAGCAAACCAGAGGATTTGTGTGGAGCACCCAGTTTTTTTTATTTATACAAAGAATACAGCCATTCTACTTCAGAGGGATGAAACGAGAAGAGTGTGTGGCTCCAATACCAGGGCGACCGTGCTTGACTGGCTTGTAAGTGATGGAGAACTCGCCCAAGTAGTGACCGCACATCTCAGGCTGTGGAGGGAAAACAACATTATATAAGTACCAAAACCAATGCAGTCGTAAAACACTAAAATAACACAACATAGAAGTAGCAAATGGTAATGTTGAGGACTAGTGAGAATTTTATTAGTGTATAGTTGATCAAAAGTTAGAAAGAAATTAAGCAACTGATAAGACTTTCAACATTCACCGTGGTTCTTTATAATTTAGACAGATTAAAATGGTGTTTATCTCAAACTAGCCGGGATGAGTTTGGATCAATGTGCTTTGGAAGTTGTAAAACAAGACAGGCAATGTTTTTGACAGTACTTCCATTATTCTTCAGTATCCTGCATCATTAATAACAAAACCATGGTGTTGTCACATTTGTATTACATGGCCTTGAGTGTTCTGCAAACAGCAGTTTTGAAGCTTTTGACATTTTTAAAGTGGGAATATTTCAGTGAAATGGATGGGTGAGAAGTCTATGATTGAGAAAACTTTGCAAAAGAACAATAAAGACACTAAAACAGGGAGGATTCATTTAGAATTTGCCAAAAATGTCAACATCAATCAACCTGATCCATTTCATTAATTTTTCCCCTCAGATTTATAGTTCTACATTGATGGAACTGCATCTAAGCAGCAGTTATTGCCTAATTTGTATGGAATGAGATTTACATGCCAGGTCCACATTGTAACTTGAAAAACAAGTGCTGACAAGAGCACTCTGAGCAGCAAGAGAAGCCATATTTCTTGGACTAATCAGGGCTTTGTTTGAAAAGGATTTATCCTAATCCAATTGCTCTGAACAGACTGATGTCCATTTTGCATTAACCCCAGTGTCTATAAATGACACGCATCTTCGAAAAATGACGAAATAAGAATATGGATATGAAAAACATGGTGCCCCATACAGGATAATGTTTCAAAATGTACAGTCTCGCTCCCACCTAACCAGTTGCACCTCACCTTGATTTCAACCTGGTTGAAAGTTTTGCCGTTGTACACGCCAACCATGGAGCCGACCATCTCAGGCAGGATGACCATGTCCCTCAGGTGGGTCTTCACCACCTCTGGTTTCTCCATGGGGGGAGCCTCCTTCTTGGCCTTGCGCAGGCGCTTCAGGAGGGACTGCTGCTTGCGGCGCAGACCGCGGTTCAGCCTCCTCCTCTGGCGGGCGCAGTACAGCTGCATCAGCTGCTCACTACAGAGGGCAAGACGACAGTGATGTCAATCAAACACGCAACTCTTTAACTACATTTAAGTCACTTTTGATTTTGAAATTCACAAGATCAACCATTTTGAATTGGACAAGTTAAATGAAAATAAGGAATAGTGGAGAAATGCATCATCAGGAACAGAAAAGGTCAGATTTACCTGCTGACAAAGTAAAGATAGTCAGATTTTTATATAACTCACTACAAAACACAATAAAAACATTCCCTTCCGATATTTAGAGTTATGGCACAAGCACATGTCGAAACCTGAAATCATTTCTGTGAGGACATGCACATATTATTAAAAATACTGTATTCAGTCAGAAACTCTGAATCTTGCTAAAACTTAAATCTATTTCAGAAAACCAAAAGGCCATTTTACAGCCAGTTAGGCTACAGCACTGTAGCTCGAGCTGTCCACGGGGCATCATCAGCTGTTACACTTACTAGGACATGTCCAGAAGCTGGTCCAGGTCCACACCCCTGAAGGTGAACTTCCTGAAGGTACGCTTCTTCTTGATCTCGGTATCTGCCTGGAAGAGACAGACATGGTTCCTGGTAAATACGTAGCTAGCACAGTTAGCATTCATTCCCGTGTTAAAAATGTATATAATGTTTAGCCCATGACTGCGATGTGGCAATGATAAAAAGTTATAGGTCAATTTATTACGTCGCGCATGATCACTAGAGGGATTTTACAAAAGGCAGGTCGCATTTAATTTCTAGTCCGGGCTACGTAGAACCACCGGGTTAGCTTAGCCATAGCTCGGGCTAATACAGAGCCTACAAACATATTCATCTGATATTCTGTGCCACGATTTCCCTCTGTAAAGTCAGTGCACGTGTGTTACTGTCGGGTGACATATCCAGATATCTTAATTATTTTCTACAGAGCTCAGATGTTTGTAGATTGTAGTTTAACGAGCGTCACGATCGTTTAGGTACCTACCATCTTGCCTGATGTTCCGGTAGGAAAAGAACGGCGCAAAGTCCCGGCAGCCCTGATATCGCGCGATTTGAGGACACGACATCCGGTGGTGTCTTCCGGTGTCAGTCCCCTCTATGACCAGCAGGTGGTGGTGTTGCATTACAACTCCAGTTTATGACCATTTTCGAGTTTCTACCAACGTGTCGCTTTTCTAAGTGATCGTTTCTGTAAATTTGAGTTTGACCTTCTACATATCAGGAGGACAAGAACAGACAATTACAGATGGATAGGAAAAAAACAGTTTGTTTGTGGATTTGTATGTTTGTTTTTTAACGGAGATGTATTTCTATACAACAGCAGGCTCAAAGAGCCTTTATTAAAGGGGGAAAGTATAACTACATTTAATCAAGCACGACTGCTTAACAGTTTACAGTTTACGTAATAAATTTGAGTTTTTCCATTTGATGCTACTTTACACTTCTAATCAAAGACATATTAGGGGGAAATATCTTATTGTTTTTTATTATACCATGTATAGTTTGTTAAGCCCTATGAGGCAAATGATCACTAGTGAATATTGGCTATAGAAATACAATCTGATTGATTTATTGAGATAGTTTAGGTTTTGTTTAACCCGGTTTAGATGTTTCCTGTCGGACTCCACCCTAATACAAAGGGTGAATCCAGATGGATCATTTAATTATTATTTATTTGAATTTCTCCAGTTAAATAGTCCTTTTATGTTTGATCTATCAGCTTCGCTTTAGATATGAATATCTAAAAATCTGATTGTTGAGATTATTCCAGACTGACTTCCTTTATTTTCGGCCTCTGTGGCTCTGCAGGGGCAGGCACAGTTTTATGCATACATACACAATACTGAAGACTCAATTCATTGATTTTCAAAACAAGTGTTGAAGTTTTTAAATCTACAATTTGGGTCCGGCTGGCAACCCAAATAAAATGAAATTCATGATCACTGATTTGGAGCACAGGGAGAAATCTCAAGACCCAGACAAATACAACTATCTGAATAGTTAGATCCCACAACTGAGAAAATAGTAATTATGCGCAGTAGTTTCGTAATAATGCAACCACAGGACTGCACACAAGAGTTTGTATTTCATGATCCTTCCGGACTTTTGAGTTGAGGTCTCATCAGGCATCACTTCATAAAATCTTTTGTGAAATATCGCTCCCTACTCGACATCTAACAATTCATACATCGCTGCAAAATAAGACATTCATCACAGGTCTATTCTTCATGTGTGCAGGTCTCCTTTTAAAACAAAAACAAATCAACACCAGCTAATGAATACACGTCTTGTTTATTACACTGTATTCACACAAACAGTTGTCAAGTCAAACATTTTTTTTTCTCCACTGGCATAAAAATGATTCCAGAAGAAAAAGTATAGTCCAATACAAAATGTTATTCAGAGTCAAAGGTAAAAAAACAGCCCACCCTTCAAATCACTAAGCATAAATTATAATCTTGATAATCAAATAAAATCATGATTGGTTTGCATATCAACCAATGTTTAAGAATGATTCACTTAAACATTCTTGCTTGGAATGTTCCAAATTTCACTTGAGTATTATTTTGTCTGCGCCCCCACTGCAAAGCCCTTCATCCAAAGAAAACAAGCTCAGCTCCAGTCGGGCTGCTTATGCAAACAAAGGAAATATTTCCTCCATGAAAGAAATACTCAAATGAGTGAGAAAAGACAGGGACAAAAAAAAACCCACATTATATTCCTGCATCAGTCTGAACAATGATAAGTGTTTACTACTGCATATGTCAATGACCAATACTGAAGGGATGAAGAAGATGCAGTAACAAAACCAAGATAGAAAACACAAACAAATGGGTATTTTCATTCACAGGAGTTACAGAAATAAATTCATGTTTCTTACAGAGACAATACAGTTTTTATATATAAAGCACATGCATTGGTGTTTTGATCTGCATGGGTTTGGAACATTTAATGTAAAAGAAAAATACTCCCTAATGTTTCACTTTTTAGTTTCATTTCTCCCCTTACAAAACTCAAGGGATCTTCCTCAATGGAACTAACGACTCAACAAAAACCAAAGGGGGCTTTGGCACATTTAAAATCCCTGGGATAGAGAACTAGCTAAGCCAAAAAGACTGGCTTTTGTGGTCACTTTTTAAATATATATATATATTTAAAAAACAAAACAAAACAAAAAAGAAAGATCACAGAAATACAGTTCATCATGATATGTGTGACATTGGTCTTGAACAAACAGGGCTAAGAAAACACTTCATACAATACTAAAAAGGACATGACCCAGAAAAGGTGCAACACCCTGTGGATATAAAAATAAACCACCTGCCTCGAGATCGTCTTGCAGAACACGCCTCCTCGCTCTTTCCCTTCCTCCTAGTAATCGGTCCCTTCCTCCTGGTACACCTGCTCTTCCTCCTGGTAACCCTGGTAACCCTCGTCTTGGAAATCTGGGATGGATTCGCGGGCGCCCCCCGCCCCATTTTGCTCCTCCATAACCTCGCCGGGTTTGGGACAGTACTTGGCGTCAAAGATCTGCCGTCCCAGGCCGAAGTTCTGTCCGGCCTGGCTGGCCCCCTGGCTGTAGCCCATCTGTAGGGACATGGTGCTGTTGTCGCACTTGTCTGTGCCCAGCTTCTGGTCGTAAATGGCACGCCTCGTACCTGGTGCCGTCATCCCGGCCTGGAGAAGGGTCGACAGAGGAGCAAGGGAATGAGGAACACGTTTATTTTATGATCTTCCCATTAGAAAGCTCTAAATAAAGCAGTGATTTTAACTGAGCCCAGTGTTGACGTCGACAATCTGGGAGTTTTACAGCTTAACTAACTTAAGTTTTTAAGACTTAACATGATGCAAGTTTACAGGATGATATACAAGTGGTTCCCTGGGGCTTGTTTCCACCCTCAGTCTTATAAAACTGCATTTATGAGAAGTCGGAAACATGTTTCAGTACCTGGCTCGCCCCCTTGTTGGTTCCCATCTGCAGACTGATGGTCGTGTTGTCCATCGGGGGCTGGATTTGAACTTTGGGGTCATACAAGTGCCTCCTGGTGCCATATGCATTCATACCTGCCTGACTGGCACACTTGTTGGTCCCCATCTTAAGAACAAAACAAAAATAAAAACACCACAGTAAATATTTTTTTTCAAACAACCAATTACAATACAAGACTTGCAAAGAGGGTGCTTTAACTTGCTGCACTTACTCACAACAACAACCAGTGGTAAAATGTATAATATCCCTGTAATGTAGGCAGACTACTGTCACCTGCCACCGCATTATAAACAGTGACTTGTACTGTAACCTCTCCTCAGTGTGTAGGTGACGGAAATGATCACAAAACAGAACAATGAACCGCTCTCACACAGAAGTATGCTGTGCCTGACATGAGATCATGACAACGTCTGGTTTCGCAATAGTTTCGCCTCATGCAGTGTGGAGCTCAGCCTTGCAAGCGTGCCATAGGCCTCATCTTGCTCAGGCAAAGATGTAACAACATTTGCAGGAGTACTATTTCAGTCTAATACATTTCCCCCCTTATCGACAAGAACGGAAAGGTTTGTCCTGTTTTACTGGATTATTTGGTCTTCCACAGCCTTGAGTATAACAGTCAGACCTGTGCCAACATAAACTTCAGTCATGTGATACTTGAAGAGTATTCAGATCTCAAACTGCAGTGCAAACACATTTTAAACCCTGCCTGCTCACCCAGGAGTCTCCAAACAATATTTATATATATAGAGAGAGAAATACCTGTAGGCCAATGACGCACTGTCCAGCCTTCATCTTCTCATCATCAAACATCCTCTCCTGCTTGTCAGCGTACTTCACCCCGATGTCCACTTTGGAGTTGCAGCCCTTGGTCTTGGCCTAAAAGATAAAATACAATGTAGAAAGTCTTTGCGGTGCACTTCCAGAAAATCCACTCGTGCACGAGCGGTGACAAGAAAATATTACTAGCGTCTCCGGTCTAAGACTCACCATGCTGGCCAGCGCAAGCAGCGCCGACTGCACCTGCGTCATGTTGCAGCTCTCAAACAGGTCGTTGGCTTCGAAGATGTCATGAGGCTTCAGGCCGTAGGCCGTCAGGGCTTTGATGAAGTTCGTCAGGTTCTCCAGCTGAAACGGCACCAATTCAAACATGATCAGCTGCGGTTGTTTGAGCAGGATTTAGAGCGGTAATTATGTTTCTGTTTGCAAACCATCTCAAATTTTCTTATTAATGAGATGCAGTCACTCGTCTGTGAGAACGAGTTTGTAGTCTCAAATATGGGAGTGACTTCACGTGACTGGTTTACACCTCGGTAAAGAAACACGTTTTTTTACAAGGATGCTTACAACACTGCAAGTATAGCGATTACCGAGCATGATTCAGCGTGCCGACATCCCAACTGGTAGAAAACATGTACAACACAATGCATTAGCACAGGGAGACATTTGTTAACTACATATAAACGCCTTGAATGAACTGGTAGTGCCTAAGAGTACAAAGTGAAGTCAGCAGGAAACAATAAGCATAATTTCACCACACCTTCAGTTTGAAAAGTATGGATCATCAACTGACTCACCTGGTGCCAGTTCAGCGATGATTGGTTGACCCTTTTCACCGAGTCCGGCTTAATTTTGTTGATAAGACTGTGAGAGAAAAGAGGTAAATATTCAACACCACTGTTCATTTGGAAACGACAGACCAAGGTGCTCGTGTGTCAGTGAGCGTAATGGACGGGACCGTCGATCGGCGCTTACTTGCAAAGAATGACTCCATTCCTCAGGCCCTTCTGGAAGTCGGGGCCGATGGGACAACCGGTCATGTCTTCGATCCAGACCCTCAGCTCATCCTCCTTTTGAGGGTCATACTTCTGTGCGATCTGGTTGGACAGAGAGGTCAAAAGGTCAGCACTGTACCTAAGAAGTGTGTTAGTGTGACTGCAAAATATCATGTTTCATGGTCAACCTTGAATTTCACTTTGCCCCAGTGTGGTATGCTTTGTCTACAGAGAGGGTTCTGTCTTATGCAGCCCTCATAAACAAAAGGTGACACTGACATGACCGAACACACACACACACACACACACACACACACACACACACACACACACACACACACACACACACACACACACACACACACACACACACACACACACACACACACACACACACACACACACACACACACACACACACACACACACACACACACACACACACACACACACACACACACACACACACACACACACACACAAACAAGGATATCCTGTTTGGTCAAATGCTAAATTCTGCACAGGAAGCCAGTTGCTGGAAACGTGAGGGTGGGTGACTGTAACACGGGCTCAACATGGCACAAGGATTGACTCTGTAGTGAGGGTGTCACTGTGATTCATAAGCCTGTTTTGATTAGATGACACGTGTGTCTGAAACATGCGACGCTGGCTCTGAAAGGGGCCCATTCAGCAGGAGCATTATGATCACGTACAACAGTTCAGTCGGTCGTGTGACGCACTGGAAAGTAGAGAAAAAGGAGGAGAAAGGAAAGGTTAACGAGATTTTCATTTCCTGTCCTGGTGTATGGGATAAAGGTGTCGAGTGGGCTGCGTGCAAACTATGGACCAGCAATCAGTCTCCCTCTGTCGTCGTCCCCCGCCGCCGCCCCGAGGGCGACGAGAAACCAAACCGCAGAGCTCGACCCGCTGTAAACATAGACGCTGGCCGCGCTCGGCTCACAGCTGGATCCACTCGGAAGGACTTTCTGTCTTCTAATTACACTTCCTTCATTCTGCCATCCCCACATTAAAAAGCAATACTGGCCATTTTAATTGCCCACAACAGAAATTCTCCAGATGTAATTTACAGGGACAAGCTTGAACACCAGGAATTTGTTCCGCGGTGCTCGGACAAAAGAGCAGAAAGAAGCGGCGAGGATGGTGTGCGTCGGGCCGATGAATGAACGCAGACTGTGCGTGCATGGGGACAACTTTAAGTTCAGTGCCTGGACTATTCCTCTTATTGCCAGTAGACTGTTCTGCCTCGAAGAGTTTTGAGGAGAAGGGAAAAGTGGAGGGGGTGGGAGGAGTTTAAATGCCTTGCATTTCACGGAGGGGGCTACGTCACCGGTGGCAGGAAATACCACTCAAGTCAGCATCTCTTCTGCCCCCCTGCCCCTCGCTCCCCACACATTCAAGGTAACGGTTGTCTTTTTACGGCACATGTTGTTCTGTGGAGAGATTTGGGGAGGGGACGTGACCCTCTCCCTCCCGTACAAGGGCACAGCCCAGGAATGCAGCTGGTGAAAAAAATGAAGAGAAAAATCAGCCGAAGGTGTGTTAAAGAAACTGATGGAAACAGTGGTGAGCGAAAACCCAAAGACCTCTCAAGCAGGTTCGCCGCAACTTGAACCAAAGTTTTGAGACAAATGATGGCGAATCCCCCCGAGTGAACGCAGCACATTTCATCCTGATATTTGAGATAAAAGAAAGAAAAAGGAAAGTGTCAAGGTTGTGCAGCAGCTCGTGGTCTGGAGAGTGATCTCCAGCATCAGCCCTGGTATTTGAAGTGGATCTGGTCAGACAGGTCCCAATAAAAACACAAAGCTCTCCCCATCACAAGAGAGTGTGGTGGGTGTTGGATCAGTTTCAGGGACTTTAGTCTACACGGGGTTTTACTGTACAGGGTCGAATCTGAGGTTGAGAGGAGAAGAAAAAATGATCATCTTCCTACTTGTACTGATCATCAGACGCGATCATGGAAGTGAAAACGGTCCGTGAAGGCAGCACGACACATCACACAAGGGAAGTAGAAAACATGAATTGCTATTTTGTAAAAAAAAAAAAAAAAAGTAAATAGAAAATAGCACCAATAAGAAGTTGACGGGGACGTAGAGGGAGGTGATGGTCGACCCAGGGACGTGGAGGTGAACCAGTGTCCGCTGGTGCAGGCCGAGCTGCAGCCAAGAGAAAGTGCTGCAAACGGGGATAAGAAATGTGCCACACCGACATACGTCCGTGCCAAGACAAAGACGGACAACGCCCAGAGTCCGTTCCTTCTTTCCTTTACTTCTTCTTCTTCTTTGGTGAAGTTCGGCTCGTGCACGAGGAAAATCCAGTTCCTCGCCGTGTGGGAAAAACCCCTCAAAGATGTCAAACTCAAAGACGGACCTGGACTTTGCAGACCAGCCGGAGAGAGTGTTCGTGGATTTAGGGAAGTTGTGTAAATCTTTTCAAAGATCAAATCTCGGTGCGGACGTCGTCTCCTCCACCTTTCAACCGGTGATCAAAATGGAGGCCAGGTGACTGCCCGGCTCCCGGAGAGAGGCGCGGTGGGGAGGCGGAGGACGAGGGGAGAAAACTTCCGCTCAACTTACTTTTAATGATATTTTACAAATAAGATGAGTACACGTACCTTGTTTTTCACCTCCGCGGACAACCCGTAGGCAGGACCTTTGTTGAAAGACATTGTCGACAAGTTGTTTCCTGCTGCTTGTGGCGACGAGACACTAACCCGAGAATCAAAACTGCCCCAAGTTATCATCGACTTTCTCTTCCAATGAAACGTCGCCGAGAGCTAAATACTTCCTTTCTCTTTTACGGCCACCAATTAGAGCGCTCCCACGGTTCCCGTCAAAGACGAGGCACCGAAGAGTCAAGATGGTTCACTGCCGAGAGTTCGCCCGAGCGACACGGGGGGCGTGGAAGCGCGGGTTCTCATATAGAACTGGTGGGGGGAAAAATCCCTATCCTTCGTTAATATTCAACATAATACGTAAACAAGAGGTACTGTTGGGATACTACAGAAGAAACCCACACAAGTTAATGCCCTCTGTTTGTTTCTATGTATTTTGCTTTGTTTTGAGAGAGGGGTTTATGGAGGGTCAACATTCATTTTTTTTTTTTCAAAGTGTCAGCTTTTATAAGCTGATCCATTCACTTGTCATCATTTCCCCTTCACTAAGCATCACTTATTTATTTATTTATTTATTATTATTGCTATACATTTATTTGTTTGATGGAGTGTATCGTGGATCAATAGGTGTGGCAACAATGTCGGATCAGGACACTAAAGTTGTGCTCAGGTTTGAGTGCAGACCAAGGAGGGATGCAGAGTCCAGGTCTAGAGTTTAGACTGTTTATCTACATGCAGTTCAGCATGTCAAATGCAAAGTCCATCACAGTTTCTGTATACGCCTCTATTGTAAATCAAAGATGGGATTCTGAGACTATTCGCTGCCGGTTGTATGCGATGACGTCACAGATCAACGGAGTGTGTGTGTGCCTTCGATCATTGCATTAACTGGGATTGTGTGATAGGTTTTCAATTAATGATTATCAAGTGTTGGAATGATACAAAGTGTGCACAAAATGTGACAGTTACATACTAATAAACAAGCACTTGCTTTACAAGAAGGGCATCAACAACACAAATCTAGCAAGTCAAATGCAGACAACTGTAGCTCACAGAATAATGTGACACGACTCAGGATTACAATCACAGGCCAGCGATCAGCCGTGAATCACATCGTTTAAATAGACAGAGAACAACTCTCCAAATACACTTACCGCTAAATAAACACTAACACCGTGTTCATAGAGGCTTGGCCTTTTTAGATTTGACTGTGTTTGTTTGATTAAACCTGTTCCGTCTGGCTCTTTGTCTTGCCCCGGCAAGAGAGATTACCAAAACAACTTTGACTAAAAACCTGCATTATCACATGATCTCAAATAGTTGGTAAGCAACACACTATAAACAGATCTGAAGGTCACAGAGGCCTGTGCAGCAAAAAGAGATGCCAGCATAACTCTACATCACAGACTCTGTGTTTTAACTTCATCTAACTGTGCAATACTCAGTTTCTATTTGTGCAATATAATTTTCTATTTTGTTGCGTTACGTCGTACTGCAAGCTTACTTATCCGTTACCTTTTTTTCTGATGTTTCTTCTATTTATAATTTCAACTTCGCGGCCATGAGGATTACCGTATCTTATTTTATAAGCCAAAAACTAGGAAAACTATGCTAGTGTCATCTACTGTAGCTGCTGAATTTGCTGTAAATATCATACACATGTATTAATCTCCCTCTATAAGAGTAGTCTGCTGTTATACATGTTGATACATATTATATTTATGTGTATTACCTTGCATTTAACTAAATTTGTTTTGCCCTTCTAGCTAGTACACTGCACTGACAAAGCCGTCATCTAAGATTCATATAGAATTTGATGAGTCATAACATAACATAACATAAGATAATATAATGAAATGTTTGGGTTCAAGCGAAGCCGGAAGTAAGTCGGCCTCAACCATCTTGCATCGTTAATCGATCCTAGGCTCCACCTTTCCCCTGCTCTTCCTTAGGTCGCGATTGATATCAAAAACTCCTTATATGGAAGGAAACTTCCCAAATTCCTGAATGGTGGGAGTGATCCACGGGTCCCACCCTGCATACCAGACGTGCAGTGGACGAGACGAGCTGTCGCACTTCTTTGAGTCACAGTCGGGCTGAGAGGGGGAAAAGAGAAGTTCGGAGCAAAGTAAACGAAGCACAATGAGCTACTGCGGTGACGTAATGTCGCTGCTGTGCAGCTCTTAGGTAACAGATACAACTTCTCTTCCTCTGCCAGGATTTGTCAAAACAAAACAAAACAAGTCCTTGTTTCGAGAGACAACAGTTTACAGGACAGTCGAGTGTTTCCTTCTTCACACATGAACGACACAGTGAAAGGACTTTGAGTCAGAACAGGCCCGATGAATGATCAGGTCGAAGTGAGGTCTTTCTCTTTTCTCTACTTTCAGCCAAGTCGTCGAGAAACCGCAGGACCGGTCCACACCATGCTGCTGCTGCTTCTGTTCGTGTAAGAGCCATGACGTTCAAAGGGAAGACAAGTGGGAAAATATGATCTCTCTTCAATACTTGACTGTTATGATCCTGAGCTAGGAAAACATTGTAACTCTTTTTCTTTGAAAATGAACAACAGCGACAACATGGCTTCTTTTTACTGAACACGAACATACGGAGAAAGCATATATAGTATAAAGTAAAGAAAGGAAGCTCCTTACAACTGCACCAACATATATTTTCTAACAGGAAGCCATCCACACTCCGTGTCACACAGCCAGCTGTTTCCCCTGAGAAGCTGTAATCTGGTTATGGACAATATAGTGTTGTTGTTGTTGTTGGTTAAGAGCCGTTGAGCTCCGGACAGTCAGCAAAACTGGCCAAAGAAGCGAATATTTAACATTTGTTCCAGCTTTGTCTGGCTCCACGGAGCATCCTGGTGGTTTACTTTAACAGCGAAACTGTGATTTGTGTTGGAAATTAAGTCGGGGTGGTATTGTGAGGCAAAAGCATGTCTCAGGCCCTGGAACTTCTGACTGAGAGGTTTAGTGCTGAAAGTCAAATATGGAGTCCTCAGAATTCAGTATCGAAAGCATGTCGTCTGGAAGCAAAGCACCCAAAGACGTTCTGTATTTTGACCATTTTGTGTGTTGTTTTTCGCCTCAACAAGTGTGTCATCACTAAAATGACGAATCTTTAAATTGATTTGTTGACTGATAGAAAACTGGATGACCGGTTAACCTGTCCATCCTTTTCCAGGCAAAAAAAACAAAACATTTGCTGGTTGTAGTTCCTCAAATGTGATGTTTTGATGCTTTTAATTAGTTTAACTTTGTATATAGTGTTTGTTATTGTTAATGTAAAGTTCAGTTTTTTTCTTATCTATCTTTGATTTTGTTTATGGTAGTATTACATTTCCCCTGTGCTGCTGTATCAATTTGGAATTTCCCCCTTATCGGATGAGTATTTGAGGGCTTTGTATGGATGGTTGAATTTTTTTTTTATGTATTTATTCTAATATTCTTTGAGCCATTTGTATCCTTTATTTAGAGACACAGAGTGGGGGGGGGGGGGGGGGGGGGGGGGGGGCATGCAGCAATAGGAAAGGTGGAACCGAACCTACAGCCGCTGCAGATGACTCGGTCGTCACAGGGCGTCCAAACTGTTGAGGGAATCATATAAAGCTCTGAGAAAATATATATATACATCAGCACATATCAACGAAATGCACAACTTGGACCTGACATACTGCTGGGCTTAGTTGGAACCCTTCGTGATAAACGCTCGCCTGTCGGTCGGTCTCCAGGTTCCAACCAGACAGAATGGGATGTAAAGTCCTGGGGGCAGTAACAATGACGTTAGTCCAGGTGTTCCTCCTCAGTCTCTGACATCATGGTTGGTCATGAGAACAGCTGTATTTGTCAACTTTAAAGGAGAAGGAATGAGGTCATACAGGTGTGCAGAGGGCTGATTCAGAGTCTGAGGCAACACACCCTGCAGGGAGGCACGTTACTCATCTAACTGCAATAAAATGAGATAAGCTGACTGCGTCACGGCGCGGAGTGATGTCATTACGACACCCCGGAGTCCATCCATTTCAAACATGTACAGACCAATATACAGCCTCTGTTGAGATCTATGGCGCTAATAAAAATGTCACAAGGATGTTATTTTTTACTGAGCAGGTAACAATCCCAGACTTCCACACGACAGTTTATCAGAATCATCAGTATGATGCGTTTTATTTGAAAAAAATATTTGGCTTAATATTGTTAGTGGTTCCCACAACATGGAAAAGTCTGATCCAGTTATTGTCAGTGAGCTGAATTACTCATCCCACACCACCTTACATCCCATGCAGACTGGACACACATGACTCATGTGCACCCCCACATGGACGAACTGAGCAAGTGCAACGAATTAGAGCAACTTCTACAGTGGAGCTCAAACACAAGAACCAGAGGAACACGGAGCGGAGACTGACCCTTTGGTGTCCGTCAATTGCTGAGCACAATTGCACTTCAAAAGACCGACTTTCAGTCGACTGAGCTTCATATTTAGATCATTTTATTTTTCAAACAATGGAGAGATGTTAAACACTGAACAAATAAAGATACCCCCTGTCAAAACTCCAGAAAACAGATTCTTATCAACCAGTTGTAGCACTTTTCCTTTATTGCCAGCTGTGTTGTTGTGCAGTTTCTCATTGTCTGCAGCTCCACCCTTGCTAGACCAATGTGTACAAAAAAAAAAGTCAACAGAAACGGTGCATATACCAGCATCATATTGATCGTGGGATTTGAGTTTTTCGCACATACACCCAGCTCCACGGACAGGCGCGTTTGATGCGGAAGCAAATCCAGATTAACCATTTACCAAGGCACATTGGTAGGAATGAGTGACCGACAGGATGAACAGAGAGAACGCGCAAAAATTCCAATCTTTGTTTAGATCATGTGAGGAAAAAGTGGTAGTGATGATGCGGATAAAGGGAAATTAAAATTAAGTGTTAGATGTCACGGGGACAATGTCAAGAACATATCTGATGCACACAGCTTTCTCTCTCTCCCATTTTGGTTTGCTGTATTTAAAATATGGAAGCAAAAGTAAATCCGACCTCAAAACAATATCCTAAATGTTTCTCTTTACTCTTGAACGTGGCCGACGGAACTTTAAATGTGTCTGAATAACTATGGGCACATAACTCAAACTTGTAGGTGTGTCAGTCACTACTCACACTTCAATCAAGTCAGCGATGACATGACCAACGAGTTAATTTATGTACAAGTGCATGAGCGGTCTCACTCCCGTACATTCACTAAGGCAGTTTAACTGAGACGGCAAACAATATCTAAAGGAATGGAAACAAACGGATTTCCTTGTTTTTTTCTTCTTCTCTCAAATATGTATTGATCAGCCCCATCTGATTTGACATTCTGTAACATTTTGGACTTGGGAGGGAATTTGTGTGTGGTTTCCACTGTAGTAAAATTTCGATTTTGAAGAAGCACCACACGGTTTTAATTTGAAAGTATAAAAAAAAAATTCAGAGAGTGCATGGAGATATAAGAGCTGTGTGATGAGACACATGAAGTGGGTGAAGGGTGGAGAATGGAATGTTGACAACCAAACGCATCGGTCAATCTTAAAGAACAAACCCTGCAAAAACACCTGTAGCCCCCATTGTACATCAAAGATGAGGCTGACGACATTCTGATGGAAACAAGGGGGAGAAAAAGAAATCTATAGGTTTTTGAGCATCTGTTTCGATGAACTGGTCAAAAATAAATAGATGTATATGATACGAAATTTATAATTTACTCTTTATATCTCACATAAAGCTTCTTGCAACTGCCAAATATGCTCCAGTATTTCATACTCTGGACATGTTCAGCTCTACCTGTGCTCGATGAACTCTTTGTCAACGACTTTTCTGGGCACCAACATGGCGATCTGGACAGGACAGCTAAACCCCAGCCTTCCCTCAATGTTTACTCTAGATCGTTATTCCTCATTAGAAACTAGGTTAAAGAAGAGGGCAGTATCATTCCCGTTAGCCCAGAACAGTGGTACAATTCAGAACATTAAAAATTCACATCATTACGACATTTCTGGTTGTCCGGAATAATTCTGCCCTTTCTTTTGGCCATCTGTGTTAGTACCAGCACTCTGCAGCTCGGGCCTCGTCCATCATGTGGCTTTCAGTTTGAAAAATAAAAACAGAAACAGCCCTTGTAATTAGAAACTCAACTATTCTTTTAATCCTTACTCTTTTTATATACCAAAATCTCAATAGATTATCACAGAAAGATGAAGAGGCATTGGGGGGAGTTTAGCAGACCTGGCTTTTGCCAAACTCACAGTGGACAAACAAAATCACAAAGTATCTCGTCTCTGTGGGGAAACAATCGGAGGTTGGAAAACGCCGACAACCGTCCCGAACCACCTCAGTCTAGGCAAATATATGGCAGGATGTTCAATTTGCTTTCATCCCCATGAGGGTCCAATGATATGCACTCTGTCCAATCATACCAGGTGCCCATGGTATCATAACAACCATTCACCCCTGGCCAGTGCTGTGTGTGTATCCTGTCCAGGTCCTCGCCCGTCACCTCCCGGCTCACGCCTGGTAAATCTCCTACTGTGATGTCTGCTTGCAAAACATGCGTCTTCCTCGACTCCTTAATCTCCTGTTCTTCCCTTTTCAAATACTCTGACATGAAAAAGTGTGCACTAGGGGCCTGGACCCCAGAGGAGTTGAGCACATTGCTCTGAAGGTTCAAGTAGGACTGGATTATTTCATTTCTGGACAGCTCCTTCCAGTTTGTCTGGTGGAAAGGGTTAGGGCTGGGGCCTGGGGCCGGGGCCGGGATCTGGACCTGGACCTGGACCAGGGCCGGGGCCGGGGCAGGGGCTGGGGCAGCAGGCTGTTGTACAGTGCTTTCAGTTCTCCGCCTTGACTCAGAAAGGTCAGGAATAGGGAAGTCCTCTGTTTGAGAAGGTTCTTTATGTACCAGATGTTTGATCTGACCAGTGACGGGGTCAAATGTTAGTCTGCGTTCTTTTAATCGTACAGGCTTAGTCATGTCCTCTATTTTCTGGCCATCTAAATTTACAGAGTAGTCTCTAGACCTGTACTTCCTCCTTTTATGCTCCGAGTTAGGGGCCGCTGACCCATCTGTGTCGTCAGACACAGCCACGGCTCCCTCAGATGTCGGTCTTTGTAGTTCTGAGTTTTGTGGGGGGAGAGAGGCCGATGGGGAGGCTGTTGGGGATTCCAGTGTTGCAGATGCGTCTTGTGGTGGGCAATGAGAGGGGACTTCTGACGAACTGGCCCAGTGCATTGAAGACCTATGAGAAGAATGTGGCAGCTTCTCAGCGTAAGATGCTTGGGCTGGGGAGGACACAGGCTGGGACGAAGACAAGGGAGAGTCCCTAGAGGAAGGGCTTGGGACTGGGGGTCCTTTCGGTGCATATACTAAAGAGCGCTTGGTCACTGTGTCTTGCTTCATGCTCCTCGGACTGGTAGTGACGCCACGGGGACTTTTGGCTTGATAATAGCCCCCTCCCCCTCCTCCTTCATCCAATCTGGCCTGTTGCTGCATCACAGCAACCTTGATCAAAGATGAAGTGCTAGGTAGTTTGGCCACTCCAGGGGAGCTGGGGCGAGGCTTGACAGCGTTTACTGGAATTCTGTTGATTTTATCATTATCAAGGTTCTCTATTCGCGATCTGTCAGGAGACGGGACAACGTCCTGGTCAGGCAGGGCGTCTGGACTGCCTGCAATCCCATTGGTGGGAGGTGGTGACACAGAGATGTCGTACGAAGCCATCTTGGAGATTTTTTCTGGTAAGTGCACCCCACTTTCTCTAAGCTCTGCCCTGCGCTTGCGACTGCTTGATTTTTCAGCTTTTGGTGAGTATGTGTTGTGAACATCATTTCTGATTTTGACGTCAATGACACCCTTCCCTGACACAGAGATATCAGGGGGAGAGGCCTCTGTTCTGCAGGGATGAGAACTGCCATTGGTAGACCCGAGGGCACTCGCTGCCACAGCCGGCCCGGGTTCAATCAGCTTTTGCCAGTTTCTCAGGAGTTTCTTAGCACGCTTTGCAAGGTCTTCATCCTTGGTCTTCTTCCTCACGTCATTGATCAACTTTCCTAGGCGAGTTTCCTACATAGAAAAAAATGCACATTTGAGAGTTAGACAGAAATCAAGAAACACAATTTCTGCATGAAGTTGTACTTCCTGTATAATTAATCGTCTTACCTCAAGTGCTTCTTTGGTGATTGGATATTTTTCGAGACCGGTAATTACCTCCATTACAGCCACCATATTGCATATCTGGAATTACAAAGAATTCCTTTTACTTCATTTCCACACAAAGTTGTGTGATCTTAGCCTACACTTCCATTAACGGACTAAACACCGGAGGAAGTGATTGTTAAAGAACGAATTCGATCACACTCCTGATCGATCAGGGTAACATTGACGGCTGCTGCTCACGTGATTGACCACAGCAACGCAACGCTGGAAACACAACTACCCAATCGTAGGACAAACTCACAACTATTGAATCGTGGCTGCAACATGTGTATTGGGGGTGGGGGGCAGTTCACGTTAGCTTCTCGAGTTAGCTCGTCTGTCAGCTACACAGCGACGGTGCTATGCTGCAAAGTAAAGATGGCAACATGTCAACTCACAAAACCTGCTTCGCTGCGACCGTTTGAACAAAAGCGAAGAAAAACTACAACTGTAAAAAAAACAACTGAATTTTTAATCCAGGCGAGTTTATTGTCGCGTCGACAAAGTCGATCAGCGTTTGAGTGTCGGCAGACTTACCTGTGCTAGCTGCACTGGCTACCGCTAGCATCGAACTAACTTGAGGAGGAAGGGTCCGACTATTTCCGACAATGTAGCTTTAGCCGCTCGAGCTACGAGTGAAGCTAGCCATCTGTCGAGAGCACCTGGGACGACTCTACAACGAACCCGTGGCCGACTCACGGAACAGACCGACACTTCGTTAGAACAATAAACGTCCCCAAGGAACGTGTGGGCTTCACGTTCACGCCGTTAAATGCTCGAAACCCGCTCCGGTGTAACGGGTAGGGGCTAGCAGCTAGCATGCTACATTAACCAGCTAACGCCAGGCTACTGTCTAACCGAGGCAGCGGTGGAGCTAAGTGAGCCCACGAGCTGTCAACCGGGGAGCCGGACATCGCACGTTAAGAACGGCCGAGCCGTTAACTGACAGCTGGCGGCTCCACCGCCCCCGTCGAGTGCGCCTGGTCGCAGGTAAACAAGCTAATGTCCGCCCGCTAGCCCGCTAGCTTCGCTGTTACTCACATTGCTCTGACTGTCGATGGCCCGCAGCAGCCGGTCCCTCATCTGCTGCGGGGTTGCCGAGACCGTTGTCATTGCCCGTTCGATGCGATTCGGAGGGATGGAGGGAGGAATCCTCCAAAATGAAGAGCGGCAGACGGTGGTGACTCAGAAGCCGCTGCGCTGACACGACGGGCGGCCGGACAGCATACTCTTGGTCGCCTGTGAGGTCGACGGCTCGGTTGGTCTCACATGGAAGTGGGAGATGTGCGCGCTGTGTTGGCCGCTAGCTGCTGCCTGCTCGGCGCTCGAGCAACTCACTGCCAGCTGCTGGATGTGTCGACGGCCTCCTGCTGCATGCCGGGAACACGACGGTGCCTGCGCTTTGACGTCCGCACGTACACAAGTAAACATGCCCGTCCGCCGCGCACCTTCCCCGCCGCCCCCTGACAGGCTCTCTGAGCCCCGGGAGTCCGCGTTACGCTGCCTGACAGTGGCCCCGATGCAACTAACGGAGATGCCATAAAAAAGATATAATGAGCACGAGTCTACTAGAAATTTAAGGAAATATTGGACAGTTGCCATCATCCCATTCTCACACAGTCCAAAACTTGACAGGCTCTATGAGACAGAAAAACGCAGCAAATCATGAACAATTATTGTTAATTGATTTTTCTGTCGATTACTTTGTTAATTACCGTACTAATTTCTTCACTTCTGGATTAAACCACTGCCCAATTTTATATATGTATATGTATATATGTATATGTGTATATATGTATATGTATGTGTTTATATATGTATATATGTATATGTGTATATATATATTTATACACATATATATATATATATACATATATATGTGTATAAATATGTGTGTGTGTGTGTGTGTGTGTGTGTGTGTGTGTGTGTGTATATATATATATATATATATAAACATGTAAATTAAATACAATAGATTTAATTTCACTCCTCCTATGGGGTGGAAATGACATCAAAATCAGCCGAGGAAGTTGTTACTCCTCAGACAAATTCTTAATTTCTTTATTCTTTTCCATAATTGCATCAGCCAACACCTCTCTCTCTCTCACACACACACACACACACACACACACACACACACACACACACACACTGCTTTTGAGGGGGTAGGCGCTCCAAAAATTTTTAAATATGGATAAATATGGATGTGTCGGCTCAGCACAATTTATTCTGAACGATAAATGTTGCTCATTTAATATCACAGGATTCAACCAGCAGTTTTTCTAAAAGGTAAAACTCAGAGAGCGGACTGAGAATTATTTGGCGCACGGAGCGCGTCAGGAGGGTTCGACCAGAGTGGTGGCAAAATGCTCCTGAGTCGTTTTTAAGGTTGTGCTGAAGCGCAAGTACTCGTCCTTGAAATTTGAACCCCTGGACTCAGCGTGGGAGAGTAATGCCTAGTTGTACTGAGCTCATCTATGTTGTTTCCAAGTGCCTAAATAATTACAAACAGAAAAATCATGAACCTTATCTAGTGTGGGGGGAAAAAGGTTTGATGTACCCATTCCACATGTAAAATGTCCACTATGGACAGAGTTGGAGCAGCAGGGGAAATGCATGGGCATGAAGCTGTGCACTAGTCCAAGTCATGCCAGTAACATGGGCTGCAGCAGCCATCATGCAACTACTGCTTTACTTCTCATTCTTCCGGTGCTTTTTATACTTCATCTATGGACAAAACAAGACTGAACGTCTCTGCTTTTTCAGATATATTTATTCTCATTTCATTTACAAATAATAATGCAAAGATACAAAGACATAAGCCTCCACACAGGAAAAATACATCAGCTACAGTTCAAACAGAAGCATATTTCATCTTGAATATAGCGCACATTTACAGCCAACTTAAATTCTTTTGGTCCGATTTGACGTTTAAATTAGAAAAAAAACAATTTGAAGAACAAGGTTTGAACCTGTCATTTTTTTAAAGGGTTAGCTCAAAAAAGAACCACTTTGCCAAGCTGTGCTGCAGACGGCTAGATTTTGCATATTCTATGAAAATAATGTTTCCTGTTGCTGGGAGTGCACAATAAGAGCACAGTGCACCCCTCCATGGCAGTAAGATGCATGTGCAGAGTTAGGAATAGTATCACTGTACTCAGAAACATATACATTATATAACAATTTAGCTGCCATTGTATGAGGCTTGAACCAGCAACGGGCTGTCCTCAAAATCTACACGAAGAAGGATTCATAGATGTGGGTAACCCACCGAGTGACCATGCATGACCATGACTCTGTGTCATCTTCCTGATTCAGTTTGTGTTTTCACATGTCACAAAGTCAATCCACGTACAGTATGTATGGGCTGATTATTGTCTATTTGTATCTGTTATTTCTAATGTTGTTTCCTAACGTTGGTCTATGATATATTTCAGACAAGATGTATATAGTTATATTCACTACAGAATAGTGCTTGACAGCAGATTTATAAAACAAAGGCAAAACAACATACTTAAAAATTTAAAAGCAATACACAACATGTCAAGGTCTTTTCTGACATTTTGTAATTCAGTATCATGCAGAAAGGAGATTTCCCAGCAAGTGGACAAGATGACTCAGCCACATCTCTTTAAGTTATGCTTCAGGTTTCCAATAGTTATGTTCAATGTAAAAAAAATACATTGATAAGTTGATAACTATGAAATAAATTATACCCCAGTTAAGTACTTTTGAAAAACAAGGGCGAGGATATGTTTCAACAGTTACGAGAATTGATTTTCACTTGGTTTTCTCTCATTTATGGCTGTTTTGAACTTTGGCTTTTTTTTTGCATAACTGTTGATTTAACAAAAAGAAAAGAAACAGAATATACAGTGCTGATGACAGATTTAACATAATGCTCAATTTAATAAAATATAAATAGCACCTATCCTCTTAAAATAACTTCTTACGTGATGTAGTGGATTAAAGAAATACTTTGGGATGGGAATTTCTCAAGAATAAAAGTCTGCTAATTAAATAAAAAGTGCTTTTAGGGCTTATTGAAATTACGTTACAGATTCACTGTTCATCTACACCGCAAGTGGTTCATATGTAGCCTGTTATTCTAGATACAGTATTTAACAAAGTTTTATATGGAGATAAAACAAACATTGCTCTGTTGTAAACTCTTGTCTCTGTAAATACTGGTGAAACACCAATGGATACCTGAACGTTGATGCATAAAAAGGTGGCAGAAACAGGCGACACATCAGTCAGAGCTATCGACATGACCACAAAAAAGTTAAAAAAAATTAAATTATCAAAACAGAAAATAGACATACAAATATGTCAGGTTTTCTATAACGTCTGAGGTACAGCAGAGAATATAGAGCCACGGCGATGTATTGCAGCACAGTAGTTCTCAGTGCATTTTTTCAAACTTTGACATCATATCACATAAAGCACAAAAAACATTGTTTCTATAATAGAAATATACATAGCTAGTCTATACCATGACATAATAAGACCCAGTGGGTGCGAAACAGTAAATGAGCACATACTGAAGATTGCAGTGTAAAACAAAGTACCAAACAACAGCTTCTACATGTGCATAAAAGGCTGATTTCCATATTTCCAATGCTTTTAGGCTTCACGCAGCAGTTACTTAGCCTACTCATGATGCAGAATCAAAGAGAGACAAAAGACAGTTTTACAACACAAGAAAAACAAAACAAATACAACCAGAGCCATTGGGGAAAAGGTGTCCAGTGAGTCATGCAGTCACAAAATCATAAAGTAGAAAACAAAACAAAACGGAAAAATTCTGCTTTAATTGTCAGAACCACGGTGCATCCAAACCATTAGGATATTTAAATAGAATCTTCAAGGTCAGCAACTAAATTACAGCTTGTTTGATCACATTTCCCAGAAAATTATTTCATTCACATATGAGAATAAATGTGAAATTTGTCGACACAAGGATCTTGACAATAAATATGAAGTAGCAGCTACTGAATAGCTTTTTTTCAGAATATTGATGGGAGGTGGACATATATATGTATATATACATATATATACATATATATGGGTTCTATAAAATATTTTCAGGGATTGATTGATCCTGTCCTGGTAATTTTCAACATACTAATTTTGATAATTCACACTATACCTGTATCTTTAATTATTTTAATTATAAACCTTTAATGTGTTACTTGATTATTAATTATAAATATAGTTCATTTAGTTACAGTTATCCATTTCCTGCTGTCACTTGCAGAAAGAGCTAAAACACTGGAACATGATACATCTCTGATTACTGTCCCAAAATACAAATGTCTTCCAAAATTTAGAGAAATCTGTGTAACAGAAGACAGCTGACAAAATACTCACTGAATAAGTAAAAACTGCTCTTTTAAATAGAATATCTATATATGACAAAATAACTATCATTTAGCTTTTTTCCTATTTCTGTTTTGGGACTTTTTGCAGGTTTTTTTTTTTTTTTTTTTTACAAGGTCCAGTGCACACAAGTCACAGGGGCGGTTAGTATTTAAACTTTCATAAATCAGTGTTAAATAAATGCATAAAGTGCAATATTGATGTATGGGACACAGTTGTGAGTGAACCCAAAAGATCAATTCATTAAAAATTACTTTTTTTTCAGAAGAGCAAATGTATGAAGTCATATTACTGCAGAACCAAAGACTGTGGATAGACAAATCAACAAAAGGCCACACACAACACGAGCGTGACGAAGAAGCTGATATTCAGTGTCACCGTAGTGCAAAGGAAACAAAGCCATGCAGGAAACTTAGAAAGGCTAGATATGATAGGCGATGAGGATGACAACATGGCAACAACACAACAGTACAGATGTGACCTAAATACATTCTTGTTGCATCAACAACGCTGTTCTAGTATAGAGGCTGCTCAATTGTGTGGAAAAATATATATATTTATTCTCAACTATACTGAGGTCACATCTTTGGGAGTAATCCAGGAGAGTTTCTACTGTGTGCCACACTCACCAAGCCTTTGTTTCTCTCTACACATCACTAGCATGAAAGCAAAATTTAAAGAGTTTCACAATAAACATGACATGGCACCATCCATCGCCGTTCATTCTCAAAAGAATCCTGCACATTGGCTTCGTCGACTTAAGGGTTCATTTTGTTTCATCTTACAGTCCTAAATCAACCACTGTAATTTTGCATAGATACTGTCACGCAAAATCTGATCACATTCTGTACATGTACATCGGACAATAAAACAAGCCTGTAAACATCTGTTTTTTAAAAGAAAAATCACGTATCCGCTTTGATTTGACGATGAAATGAGTGAGGAATGACATGGTAGTGACGATGGATAAAGTAATAGATAAGGATCGGCGCACCTCAAAAGCACAACTACAGTAATGCAACTGTGAACACTGTAGACCAAACCACCTTTAGAACAGTAAAAATGCCCCCCCCCACTTACATAATTGTCGTCTTTGCATGAAAACCAAAATTTAAGCTATTAAGGCAAAACAAACCATGTAGGGGAAAGGGCAAAACCTAATATGCGTATTGAAAGTAGGACTGAGAACGACCAGCATGGCACAGAGGGAGGTCCAACTTGACAGGTGCTTCCTCTGAGTCAACGAGCGACTCTGCACAGATGAGTGTGTTTGTTAAGGATTGACTCTGTGGACGTGGCTTAGTCAGTCATTGATAGAGACCAGGCTCCTTCTGCCCTTGTGATATTTTCATCAAGCTCAAGTGAAAACTAGGTATCTGAAAACACTTCAAAACTAGATGACAGAACCACAAACATGATTCACAACCTAAGAGAACGGAGGCAAGACTGGCAGCAGTCTTCAAAAAAACTTTTTTTTTGGATGCATTTTCTTACAATGGTATTTCTTTTAAAAGCTCTTGTGGGGTTCGATTGGGTTGCTTGGAGGGGAAATCGCTGCAAAGCCCAGACAAGGCTGTTGCCAACATACTCCGGAAATTTTGTCCTCCTAGTTTTATCATGTCAGATGAGAATCCCTCCCCTCCCCTCCCCGCCTCACCCCAGGGATGCAGCGTTCACACACCTGCGCATAAGTGTGTTTGTATGGTGGTTAGAGCCGGTCGAGGCGAAATGCGTCCTCTGTGGCGGGGTCGGCAAGGACCATGTCTGGGTCATTGAGCATGTGCAGGCCGTCAAGCGTCAGCGGGTCGATTTTTAGATCATCCAGCGGGAACTGGGAGTCGATATCAAAGCTGACATCTGTGGACAGCGAGCCTGTCAGGTCCTTGGGCAGACTGGGGGGAGACTCTCCACTCACTGAACAGAAATAAGACAACAAATTTAAAAAACAAACTAACAGGAGGACTAGTTTAAGGCATTTGTAGTGGTAGTTTCTCTGAGGAAAGATTACATCCCTTTATTTAATTAAAACGTGAGCTCTATCTAATCTATTATAACAGCCCCGTGGTGAATCACATCTTTGTAAAGCCTAAAACGATTGTGTGTGGTTGACACGGATACATGCGAGCACATGTATGAAGCAGCTTTCTGCAGTTAAGACCCCGCGGGTCTGTTCTTTAACAAGCCACTCGCAGTGAGACTCAATAAGCCATGTATGAGTCGCACGGGATGTGTTGAAGCAGCACCTGTGAGGATGATGTTGGGGATGTTGCCATGGCTACTGTAGCCCAGCTGCTGCGAGTCTTGAAGGTTGCAGTGGCCACCAGTCAATCCCATCATAAGCGCCTGGGAGTAGTTGAGGGTGGAGGTCTGGTTATACAAGCCGTCAGAGCTGATGGGGGTTTCCATCATGTTGAACTGCTCCAACTGGCACTCACAACAGAGAGAAACGTCAGACCTGTTGAACACTTTCTACTGCAACTGTACCAAACTGATTTGCCCTGATGCAAAAAGCAGGCAGAGAGCCGAGCTAAAGATGGTGGATGCACCTGCTGTGACAGAGCGCTGGCCTGGAGCGATGGGAGTTGCTGGTCGTAGAAGTCTGCGAACACGCTGCCCAGTATGGAGTTATGCTGCGACAAGAAACAGATCACAACTGTTTATTTAGCTGCAGGTGAAAAATCCTTGTGTGGCCTCCAAATGTGAATATTCTCCAACCAGGCTGCTGAAGTATCAGTTTAATGCAAAAAGTTTGGGCAATACAACCCCTGCAGCAAACAGACATTAAACATTTAAAATGCACTACACACATTCTTCAAATGTTAGAGCTCTATTACTTCTATTAAATAAACTTAACTAGAGAAAAATAGAAAAAAATATATACTGCTAGACAATTTATTTATGCAGTTTCTAGTGTTAAGTTCATTAAGGAAGTAACAATGAATTAACATTTGTAGAATTTTAATGTCTTTTTACTGCAGTGGTTTGTATTTGCTTCTTTTACATTTTCGAAATGTCAAAAAATAAACAAAATGTAATGTGCCTAAGTTTTTTCAGAGAATTAAAATTTTTCACATTTAACATAAATGCAGAATATCAAAAGGACACAGTCAACAGCAGCGACAACACAGAAACATAAAACTGCTTTAAATCACCTCAAATCGTCTGGAAGATTATTTGAGCGGCGTTTGGGTATGCTAAAGCGTCCAGTGTTCTGTGTTTGATACAATATTCGTGCACACACTGCAGAAGAGATAGACTGCTGTGCTCAAATGTTAACTCCGTTTTGTGCATTGACAGAGAGGGGGAGGAAATACCAAGAAGACGCACTGAAGAATATTTTCAGTCTCCAAAGATGTTTAAGACACACGCCAAACATGTAGCTTGTAGGTTGTTTCAATAATGAATGCAAAGTAATTGAGTCCCTGGAAGACTTGCAAAAATCTTTCCGCATTTGCACGGTTTTCTGTGATATACATGTGTAGCAGACGTACACTCACTATCACAAGACGTTATTTATAAATATTTCACTAGGCGAGCTACTTACAAGATACCCAAGTGCCATTCGGCAGCAACTCATGAATTTTATTTGGTGTGTAATTAATAAATAAATATATAGGTGAATAAATGAGTGAATAAATGAGTGCATAAATGAGCGAAGACATAAATGAGGGTACTGCAGACCCTCTAAGACGTTAGAACTACTTCATGTGCCATTATCCCAAAGGTCACTGTACACATAATAGCAATCGCCGGAAATGCATCAAATGTCAAAAATGATTTTGATAAAGGTAAGGACGGGCCCACCCCACTTTCACAAAGCAGCTCTTTCCACTCCTTCCTTGCTTGGTGTTTGAACCAACATGGACTAAATGGAAATACATTCACATGGAATAGAGTGAATGATTGAAAATATAATCCCTCCGTGACTCGATGCTCCCTCCACTGACTCAAGCTAATTCTCTTGAAGTCTCTCGTTTGAATGTCCTCATTGAAACGAGCCACAGAAATCCTCCTATTTCATCGTGGCCTCTTAATGTATAAGTAATTGGATCATATTCCCAGCCCGTGCTCCGCCTAGTTTGAAACCAAATTATCTGTGTGTGCTGCAGATGTCCCCATGGGGCAGAGCAGGATAATAGAGCACGCAGCCCGTCAGTGGCTCAGCCCGTGGATAATCTCGGGACTACGAGTGAGACCCCTTCGGTTCAGGAGGAGACTGAGTCAGGTAAACAAACTGCAGGAAAAACCTATAGAAATGTACATCATCACTGTGACGCGCCTCAGCATTTCAAAAATACAAATTCACACTTACAATTCAGTAGAAGCAAATGCTTATTTAAAATGCTACCTGAGTAGGGGCTTAACATGGTTTCAAAACAGAATTTAACACTGTACATGATGTACATTTTAACGTGTAATTCAAGGGTTTGTTGACCTCTTCACCAGGGTTTCAAATCTCAAATGCTTATACTGAATCTGACATGGGTTTAACAACCCTGATCCATGTTTACCTTGGGTGTGTTTAGTTTATCTTTAAGCACCACCCTGCAAGCAAGGTTCAGTTTGTTGAGATTCAGCCATGGTAATGATCAGCAGCCTCTCCTTAAAAAAGACAATTAAAGGAGGGGGATTCGCATCCCTCTCAAATCCCTGTGCAGGTGCAAACCCTCACTAAGCACAAAGATGAACATGAAAAAAACTGGAGCACAGAGGCTGATATAGCACGACTGGGGAGGAAACAGTGGAGATGCGACGCAAATACCACAGAAGCAGCAGAGAGGTTTAGGGACACGGCTACATCACAACACATCAATGACACCGACTGTTAGAAGGGACTGGCGGTCTGATCTGGGCAAAAGAGGAAACGATTTTAGACTGTTTGATCAGGGCGATCCTATTGTAACACTGTGCAGTGTCAGCGTGATGTCCCGGTGTGAATTAACAAAGTCAGTTTTCTCCCGAAATGTTCAGCGTGACCTTTTACTTGTCGGAACATGAAAAGCACAGCCGTAATTATCAATTTCAATTATGTCATCGTGTTTGCTGAATAACTTCCTTGGAAAGAAAATATCCAAATTTCATGCTGTGACTTGTTAAAATGTCAAATCTGTGTTGCATATTACCATCAGAAAAGTGAACTAAGGAGAAAAATACCCTTGTTTAATTTGATTAATCACAAATAAACTTTTTTTTTGCCCAGATCTACTAATGTCGACTCAACAAAATAAAAGCAACTGTGAGGGGTCAACAGATTCCTAATAGGCAGCCATAGAGCTATGAGCCAGCCGCTCTGTAGCTCACACGCCCTTACTTGAGGCGAGCCTCCGGGTGAGAAGCCTTGATTGGAGACGGGGGAGGTTGGAGACTGATTGGCAGAGGATCCGACCCTACTGCGGTACTGTTGGAGGGAGGAAGCCTGATACAAGAGGATACGTTTGAGTTATTCACATCGGAGGATTTTCTTTGCTGGCGTCTGCGTGTGTTATGTGTATGGGCTCATACTGATTATGTAGCTAGTTTACGTCCCTGTCCCCCCCAATCATCAGTAAAGCTGAAAATTACAAACAGAAGGAACCCTGACTGAGGAAACACTGATTCACTGCCTTTAATGGTTACAACCCAGCAAAGTCGCATTTAGTACCAAAATTAAATTAGGACATAATTGGAGAATGTGAGTGGGGAACGCCACACACTCGATGTTACATCGATGCATTAATAACACTGAAAAAGATCTAGGAGAAAGTGGGTAAAACTACAGGGGATTCATTTGAAAAAGGAAAATATTTTTAACAATCCAAGCTGAGCAACTGAAAACTGAGAGAATCGACTGCTTTCGTTTCATCTTTTCATTCTTCTCATCCAACAAAATCAAAAGATAGATATTTGCACTGACCAAAAAAACCCAAAGATAAAGCAAAAGTGAAATCCTATTCTGATTATATAATCAACTTGACTTAGGCAATACGCGACCATAACTGTGGAGAGAAAAATATAAGTTACTTTCAAAGTATAAAACAGATAAACTATCATGTAATTCAGATTTAGAGGTGTATCAAATGGGAGAGCTAATCTCTTGTCGCAGGTCTTCAAACCACCACATTGCTAATCTATGCATAGATAAGCTATCATAATAGTGGTAGCACGAGATATAGAAGTGATAAAGCAGTTCAAGGTTTCTGGATATAAACTAGTGCAATGATAATACTGCAGCAGACCTTTTTGGACTTTCAAGGAACCGAAAGAAGACAAGTTTTTTCCATTACAGAGCTACAACTATGTTTTCTCCACGGCTAAACTTCTGCAGGTTTAGAAATTTAGAGAAAACATTGAATATCATTTCTGCAAACGAAAGGATGAGATTCCTTTTTGCCGTTTATTAACACAATGCCAGGTCTACGCTGCAGTCCAGCTACAGTGTAACTGAGATGAAGAGAATTTAGGCCACTTCATTTCTGCAGTGATCCAAACACGTTCCCACTGCAACAGAAGTGGATCAGCGAGAGCCAAGATCTGAAGGCTGCAAGGTACCTTGCAAATACATTAAGATTCCTTGATGTTTTGCACGTCTTGTCGTGGTTTTAGTCCATGCGTTAGTTGAAGTTGTTTTGGTTCTGCAAATAGCACGCCTAAATTATAAAACCGTTAACATTTATGTTGTTTCAGTATTGAATCAACGCGAAAGCACAATTGTACAGTCACAAACACATTTAGACAAAATTACTATTTCTTTCCTTTTTTTTCTTTTACGTGATCACCACAATCTAAGGCTTTCCAGAATCACTGAAGTCTAAAAAAACTTCATACTCCGACAAAATGTGTTTTCTTTGACAAGGCAGTGACACAGGTGTCACCTGAAAACACGTTTCCAGGAAGAAAGGAGAAGCAGCCATGGAGAACAGAACTGCGGCCGCCGTCATTAAAACACATCAGACGCAGACAGATGTGTGCACTGCTCACCGTGTTCATGTCCATGGTCATGTTGGTTTGTGACGACATGTGGTTGTCTAGCGTGGGGCAGGAGTTCACGGAAGACATCAGCTGGACCAGACCTGTCTGCTGGAAAAATGAAGAGTGAGCCACAAATAGATACAGACGATAAGCAGTCATCAAGTCTCACTTTATAGTTTCAATACTGACTTATCACAAATACGGTACATCACTATCTGCTTTCATGTTGACCAGTGGGGAACCGTTACAGTTCAGAGAAAGCCAAACAAATCAGCATTTTGAATTCTATATTTAATCTTTCATTTAATTACAATTTTCTTCTAATTCTACTTTAATGACTATTCAACTCTTTTTCTAATTTTAGCCTCATCTTCTATCAAGTTTGTTTCAGATATGAAAGTGTTACAGTCCTAAAACCATAAAAACAGGGATAGCCAATCAGGTTTTTCTTTTCTTGCTGTCTAGGCAACGAAAAGGTTAGACAGACGAACCGAAGCCCCTGTGTTTGTTTAGGAAGAGGCAGGTGAATTAACACATTTTGAATTTTAGTGGGCTGGACCAGAAGTCATCGCCGCAGGCGTTACCTTTTTTCTGCACAGAAAAAAGGAAAATAGCTTACCAAATTAGACAAATTACTTGAATTAGGAATCCACTTTTAATTAAGTCTGTTCAACCAAAGTTATCAGTTGTCATAACTTGTTAACTTGTTAACTGTACGTTGAACAAACTTAATTCATCCAGGGTTTTAAGCTAAGATAATTTTGATTTACCGTGGAAAGTGCTAAGCTCACTGACAAACACAGTGTATTTCCTGTGACCACTTCATAATGAAAGTCAACTTGGGTTTCGCCAATTGAATATTCTTTAATGTGAAGCTGCAGCAGAAGGAACTTTCCATTTTGCATTAGCAGCTAATTTATTTCAGCACTTTTTGGAAGTTATCACATAACTGTTGGTTTGTTTTTAGGAAGGGGAAACTAACTTGCTGGCTCTGGTGAGTCTCGGATGACGGCTGCTGGTTGAAGAAGACATACTGGGACAGCTGCTGCTCAAGGTTCATAGCGTTGATGGCTGCCTGGGGGATGTAGAGTAACAGATAAGCAACGAGGTTCCAATGTTTTATGGGACATGCATTGATTTCAGAATTAGATGGCTCGTCAGCTGTGTGACACCAAGGTATTTAAACTCCAAACACAACCCCATAACCTTACGTCAACAAAATGTCAATTGTGCATTATTAATTTTAATGGGGGCAGAGAGCAGGGCTGTACCTGAGAGAGTGTGAGGGGTGGGGATGTCGGCGAGAGCTGGAGGTTCTGTTGCTGGTGGGAGTCTCCTGTATTCAGGATGAGAGGAACCATGTTGTCCTGCCCAGACTCCATTTCCATGGTAACTGTGGGCTGAGAGCTGTTCACTCCTACCCAGCACAAAAAGATAAACCGCAGAAGGAAAGAATTTTCTTTAAAGCACACAGAGCGTCTGATAAATTGGCACCCGACAAGTGCCCAAGTGCGATGTGTTGCATTTAATTACAGGAGAATCGCCACCTTGTGTGTTCGACAGAGTCTGTGTGCTGGGCGAGGAGCTGAACGAGGAGGCAGTTCCAGCGTCATCTGAGTCGAGCGGAGTGGGCAGCGGAGGAGGGAACTGGATGTTGGTCAGGTCAGGCAGAGAACCGCCAGTGTTGTGGGCCGCTGGTTTGAGTGTGGGGCTCAGCTGCTGGTCCGGAGACGGGAATATGCTGCACAAAACAGATGGATGCAGTGAACGTGAGAGACATGACAAGCAGTGTACGCCCTGGAAAATGTAATCATCTAGTGTCAATGACGAAATAAAAGAACAGAAACATAAATAATTGGCTGCTTATGCAGATTACTGAGCAACACTTGAAAATGATTTCCAAGACAGGACTTCAACTGACTTTAGCGAATGCATAGACTCCAGAGTATTACATTGATAGTCAAATGTAAATGAAAAGTAAATGAATAAACAATGGTCCGATGCTTGTTGTTCAGATGTGTGTCAATATGAATTCAAGTCAAAGCTGCTTGTGTGCTCTTATCATCGTTTTATAGCAGTGCAGCCAAAGCTAAGATATCAAGTCATTATGTCTATCAGACTTTATAAGAAGTGTCCTCAGAATGGTTTAAATTAGGAAATCAGTAAAATACTCACTGGATTCCAGGAACTTTGCAGGGCTTGGACCCTGAAATGTTCTAAAGGGAGAGAAAAACCACAGCTAGAGGACTGTGGCGATGGAGAAAGCCGACAGAAAAAGAGAACGTTTATCTGCGATTAGATGGTTTCACCTTTTTACAGTCCCATTCCTGGTTTTGCCCATCCTCATCAACCTCTTGCTTAACTGCCTCAGACCCTGGAACAGTGAGTAGCAGAACTGGTGAGACAGGGACAAAAAAAAAATCTCCTCAGTCTCAGATGATGATAACCACAGCCCACATGCCTCATTTAATGTGGTCAAACAATATTTAAAGAGGTAAGCTCAGAGAGCAAGAACGCCCTATCTTGCAAAATTTATAAAAAGTGAAAAAAGAAATCCCTGAATCCTCCTGCTTATTCGGATCTGCTACAAAATGTCATGGATATCAGTTCCGTAGTTTTTGAGCAATCCTGCGGACATTCAGTAAAAAAAGACAAACAAACAACAACAATAATGGCAAAAGGCCAAGAATTATTCCAAATAACCCCCCAAAACTTAAATACTGAATTGCAATAGTTGGTAACAACCCAAATGTCTCCAAGGAGATTCATGCAAATTCAACCAAAGTGCTTCTGACTCTAAAATATCTGTCTCACACAGCCTTTGGCAGGAAAATTCATTTTAATGCGCAGCATCTTCTCAGTCACTTTCCTCCTCTGTCTTCAAAGCCACATTCAAACCCTTTCATCGTCACTGGAGGTCCTTCGACTGAACTGACAAGCAGCAAAATACCATAAACATTAAACAAGTTAACAACAAAACGTCGCCACTGCCACTGCTGACAATAAGAAAATAACCTGAACAGTCTAGAACTGTCCCATGTGTTAGTTTTACACCAAGGCCCAACTTACTGTGTATCCAATTGTTTAGCTTAATATTTGACGTACACAATAACTATGTCCTACTGCTTGTTAACTTTGAAATACAAGTTAGAATGAACAACTTTTAAAATGCTGTCTGCTTCAGACGATGTGTACCTCGTTTTGGCTGGAGCTCCTGTGATCCTCCAGTGAAAGAGGCCTGCTGGGCAGGGGTTAGTGTGCTCTGGTGCAGCGCTGAGTCCGAGTTAGTCCTGAAGTCCCACAGAGCAATGTAAAGTAAAATAAAAGAGACCTCTGAATAACTGTGCATGTGTGTTAAAGCAGACAAACGCACGTATCAGTGAACCAGCTCTATAGCACATGAAACATTTGAGGGGATCAATCTCAGTTATCATCACAATTTAGCCACAATGACGACGTTTTTTGAGACAACACACAGAGACAATGTTTCTTCCTTAAAGGCGGTCTCACCTCCTCCAGCTGGTATCCGGTGGCGGTGACAGATACACAGAGCCATATGGACAGCTGTCAATGTGAGATCTCAGGTTAAGAAAATACAGCTGGAGACCGAAAAGTCTTAGCAGAGTCGATGCATTAATTCCCAAGAATTCTCTAAACATAAGAGGATAAATGTAAAAAAGAAAATAAGAATATTAATAATAAAGCACTGGTGATACATCAACCAAACCAGCATGTGATTTATGAGAGGAATAATGAACAGTGAGCTTCACATCAGGGTCTGCCGTTCGTCAGGGCTTCGTCTGCAGCACTGACTGGCTCATTGTACAAACAAGAACCGTGTTACCTTCAACCAGAAGCATTCATAATTTGACTTTAATAAATTACAGGCTGAAGTCATCTACAAGCATGCACAAATCTAGTTGAGTGATTCAGTAGCCACAGAAACATCTGTAAAATATTTCTCATCTCCTACCTGTGTAGAATCAAGCTTTTGCACAAAATCCTTCTGATTAACTCGGTTAAATGTCAGATAATTGTCTTCAGATAATCGAAGACAATACAAACTGAAGATTGGTAGTTTTTGTTAAGACCGTGTAAGATTGATGTTTTTACGAGCTGTATTTTGTCGTCCTATTGAACTGAACTGCATTATGAATACTCTCTATGAAAAAGGTTTGTGATGATTGATTATCTCAGTGACAGAAATTGTATTTTACATTTGATTCATTTGACAAAATCATGTTCTATGCTTGGTTCTAATTGAGACTGAGACCTCAGAGAGCAAATCATATATGAGAAAAAAAGCATTCAAGGATATCTGGCGTCCGTGTTTGTCGACTGACAGGGGTTTTCTGTGGGGTGATGTGATGCGGTTACGGTCCCGGTAGACTCTGTCCACCAACCCGTGGTGTCGCGTCGATCTGTTTGTGTCCAGCCCTGAATTCTGACAAATGAAGACACACAAAAAAATTGAATTAACTGATTCAATTTCAAACATTACCTGTGAAATATACATTTCATTTAAAGAATAGTTTTCACTCGTTTGACGGTTTTCCTTGGTAACAAGTTACACCGTCCTTGGTTCACAGAGAAAAAAAACTGTATTCTGAGGTCTCACATCAAATGACATGCTCGTGTAGCGATGATGAACTTAACTTAACGTGGTTCAAGGAAAGAGTGAAAACAGAAAACTGGAAAATAGAAGCCTGTGAAATTAAAAATGAAAATTTAACAGATCTCTGTCCCCAAAGAATTATTTTTCTTCTTCAATTCTACAGAAAACTCAAATTCCCTGCTCACCTGAAAAGGTATGTCTGCAACGCTGTTTCCGATCTGATTGACGTTTGGCAAAGATCCTCCGTAGTACTGCCCACGGTTCTGACCCAGCTGCAGATACTGAGTCTTCTGCAGCTGTAACTGGAAACAGAACATCAGCGGGTAAGACAACGTGGAATTATGTGAACTTGACAAAATTATACAAACATGACTTTTTTCCCAATCATAGCAAGTTCATGCTCCAGGAACATGAATCGGTTATAAGTGCCCCACAGGCCTATGAGGAAATATTCACAGATTTTTACAAAATGCGTATTCCTTTAGAACCGCTTACTGCACCTTTAAGTTCTTACAACTGTGCAATTATGTTCTATAGACAGTAAGACTGAAACCACTATACTGATCGATTGATCCGTCTTCATTAACCATCTGAATATTGCGCCAAATGAGAAGAACACATTCATTTAATTAAAATAAACAATACATGTGTTGTTGCAAAGATTGATACAGGCTGCAAAATGTACAGCACTGAACTGTGCATTTAATAACTCAAGCAAATGAAGACAAGTCTCACATGTGTGAATTTCTAAAAGCAAATCCCTAAACACCTAATGACAGTTGTTTATTTCTAAACAACCTCCAGTTCCATTTCCCAATAGAGAACCCATAATCCGTCAATTCAATTTTCTCATGCGAGCCCACAGCTCACTGTTGGCAGGGCAGTAAATCTAATAAAAAACAATTAGTATTTGCCTGCATCACTGGTGTATTTTGATAAGCCTCAGCCGTCGGAGTGTATTTGTTTAAAATACATGTGAACCTACTCTGTTGACAAAAGGTCTCATATCGTGACATCCTCGGATCAGAAGGAGGCCGGTGCTGATCCTTTCAAACACGGCACCTGAGGTCGACTACTCAGTGTAACTCTGGCTCAGACAAAAGCTTCCCAGTACCT
This sequence comes from Scophthalmus maximus, assembly GCF_022379125.1. Classification (NCBI taxonomy): domain Eukaryota; kingdom Metazoa; phylum Chordata; class Actinopteri; order Pleuronectiformes; family Scophthalmidae; genus Scophthalmus; species Scophthalmus maximus. The sequence goes on from NC_061519.1 coordinate 13,853,146, forward strand.
TTTGTCTATTCATCAAATAAAATAAAGTAAATGTAAAAAGAAAAAGGATACTAATATCATAAACCATGCCCCAAATACGTCATGGCAAATGATTAATTTATCATTTACTCCTGTGCTCATCCTGTACTGTGACAATGTCTTGTTGTCTGAAAAGGGGTTTTGTCGGAGCAGCAGGGATCAGGTGTTTCCACATGCACACTCCTCTTCCAACCCTACCAATGGACAGTTATGACAGTACAGCTCCACGGTGCGCCTGCCCATCGCGTCCCGCCGCTGGAGCCCCGAGCCGCCCATATAGGATTTGACTTTGGAGGCCTGTGCTGTATGTGGCTTAAATTCCACATAATCTGGTGGCCTTCGTCTATAGTGTAAATGCCGAGTCAATCATGCTGCAGTGCACTGGCCGGCCTGGAGGACCTGTCAGACAAGTTCACAAAGCCACAGGGCAATGGACGCCTTACAGAATCCATATATACACACATACACACATATACATATATATATATATATATATATATATATGTGTGTATGTGTGTGTGTGTGTGTGTGTGCGCGTGTGCGCGTGTGTTTCTGTTTTGAATGTGTGATGCCGTGTTGTCTCTGTCTGCCTCTCCTCCCGGGGAGGAAACGATATATCCGCAGTTGGACACGCGCGCGCTGTCAAACGGACGGGCACGCACGCACGCGCCCTTCGCCTTCTACTTGCGTGGGACAAATATCGCAGCAACTTTTTCCCAGGCGGAGGTCCGCGTCCTCAATTTCCACATCGCAGTCCCGTCACCCGCCGCCACCTCTGTCCCCGCACACCGGGGGAGGGAGGGGGAGGGGGAGGGGGGCTACAGCTGGCAGGAAGCGTCGTTTGTTATTGTTTACCTGTCGTGGCCTGGCTGCGTGCAGCCGCCGACACACAAGCGCATATTTGACAGCTCGTGGAAAACACACGGAGGACAGGGGGTGGAAGGGTGGGCGCGCGCACACGTACATATACACGCGCACACACATAAACACACACACACACACGCACACACACACGTATACACTCACGCACACGCACACACGCACACACAGGACACCCAGTGTCGTTACCCTCGCTGCCCGCGTAATGCTGAGGTCCTTCATCACTTCTTCGAACGCCGCCGTCTCCTCCGCCTGCTTCTGCTCGTGGAGAGCGATTTTCTCGCTGAATTTCCGCGGATTGTTCGGAGTCGCCATGTTTTCGCTCTTCTGCTCCGTTTTCCTTCAATGGTCAGCGTCAAGTTGCCCGACATGTGGAAAACCCGGGACTTCCGGTGAGAGACGTTGCAATAAGTCTGGGGACGACGCAGCGGAGGGAGGAGTAGCTGCGCTGTGAAGAGCCGACCCGTCCACGTTCGTGCCCCCTGGCGGTTGCGGGCGGTATGATCAATGTTTGGTCACTGTCGTAAAGACGCCGCGGGAGCAAGACGCGGGTACTTTTCCTCAGAGCTCCTGGGGAAGTTGTCAACACCGCTTTGGAGATAATAACAGAGGGGAAACAAGTATGTGCACTGAAGCTCCCGCTTCGTTTCAATGGCTGCTAGCATCAACCAGTGGCAGCGTTAGCATCACCCCAGCAGGTAAGGCAGTTCCTTTGTGCCGTAAATTGAGTCGTAACTTTCCCTTAAAAACTGCACTGCCTCCCTGTGGCCGAGACAATAACACGGTGAAAAGCAAGGTTCATACAAGACCAATGTGAGTGCGGGAGGTGTCACTTTTCAATCGCCATTACACTGTGCAGTAAGTTTTAACATCATAATGACAAGGTTAAGACACCGTTGTGTATTTACCCTTCAAAGTTGTAGCCTACAGGAGATGTCAAACGAGGCTCACAGAGGCAGGCAGAGTTATCAGCTTGTATTCACTTACCCACAGGCCTAGCACTGGGGGATAAAGGGGACAGAGTACCCAGGGCCCTAGAATGCCTGGAATGAAAGGATTTTTTTGGTTTGTAATTAGTGTTTTCTAAGTATTTAGTGTCCTAAAATGAATAAAAAATTGACTGAATACATTGGTTGAGAGACTGAACTATGAAATTTAAAAAATAGTTGCGGGGCCCACAGAGACTGCTTATGTATAGGGCCCGGAATTTGGTGCTACACCCCTGCACTTACTTATATGTACATAAATAAGACAATAAATCATGTTTCTGACGTTACCTGGTGAAGCAATGTCAATAATCGGCCGGCCTTTTAGCTCTATTTTGGTCTCCTACTCTGGACAGACATAGAATTATCTGTATACTTATTGTGTAATTTTTTCTCAACAACCACTTTACAATTCCATCTGTTTGCTGTTTCCGTGGTGGGAAGGCCTCACACTTTCAGTTCGCCTGCTGGGCCCGTTTGCTGAAAAAAAACTCATTATTTCCAATTTACATCTGTGATTTGCTAGAGGGGTGAGATTTGGTCACAGTCCATGTTTTGGAAAACCAAACCAAAGTATAGGTCTTTTTATATGTATCCCAGGAACCCATTCCAGTTAGTTATTTATTGACTAGACTAATTACCTGCCAGTGGCCATTTTATCATGCTCGTCTTACCGTAACGTAAATATGTGCTTTTATTTTGAAATAGACGTGGTTCTGTTTCCGGCATCATATTTGCTGTCTGTGTCTGACTTGATGCGGCTCTCTCAGTGAGGATTTGCGTGCTCACGTCGCTGCGCGGGGGAGAAAGAAGTGCGGGCGCACCGCACATCTGGACGGCGGAAGAACCGCACATCTGGACGGCGGAAGAACCGCACATCTGGACGGCGGAAGAACCGCAAAATCACGAATTTGTGTGTCGCCTATATTCAACAGAATACAACAGAAACTTTAATTGACTATTATGAACATTTCTGTTGTTGTTATTGTTTGCTTTTAAACCTCAAGTGTCTTGAGGTGATGCTCACAACATGACTGAGGTGTCAGTGCATCAGCTGGTGGATCATATCACCATTGATGTTTTTTGTTGTTGTTGTTGTTGTTGATGTTGTTGTTCTACATCTAAATGTGGGGATGTGAGGAAATCATGCCCGTGTTGGAGGATAATCTACTGGCCCGTTGGCAAAGAATGTGCCCCCCTGGTCTGACTTGATGACCTAAATATTCAGAATCCCACAGTGTCTGTGTTGTATGTGCCCCCTGCTGACCGAGGATAAACACTGTCTCCCTCTACTTTCCAGCTGAACGGATACACAAGGTGAATGGACTGCTCTCTCCTGTCAGAGATTTACTCATGTGGAGACAAATCAGCTCTTAGCTGAGAGAGAGAGAGAGAGAGAGAGAGAGAGGGTGGCATTTCCATCATGTGCATTTAAAGCCTTTTCCCCAGTGAATTACGTGACAACTGCATCACAACCAAGAGCAAAGAGATCTCAGCATGTCAATTATTGTGCCTTGAAGGCAGTGGTAGTGGCAGTTTCATTTTCACAGTTGCTGCAGCCACGAAAAACCACTGCATGTATGCGCAGCACAGAGAGGCCTTGTGGGTTTTATTTATGGCTGCATGTCGAGCTTGCAGGCAAATTCAAATTCCCAAATAAACAAAACCCCTGGAGCATTTGTTTTTTTCTGAGAGGGCAGAAGCCACACCTACATTTATTGTCTCTTGCACAGGCACCCGAGACACAGTGTAGCTGTCTTACCTGCCTTTCAGGAAAGTGTAATTGTAATTTGGTTGCAACGTAACCATGGTAACATGGAAGATGAGGCGACTCTAGGGCAGGTGGGGGGACGGATTATTCTGTTATTGCTAAATAAGCCTCGGGGGGAGGTCGGTTCGGTTACGGTGGGTAAAGCCACATTGCCACATATCATTAATGTTTATCGTATGCAAACACCCTGCAGAAACATTACCGGCATGGCAGGTATAGCGACAACTTTCACTTCACTTTTGCAATTCAACCTGAAAGTCTGAGAGTCTCCTCCGTGTTTTTGTTTTGTTTACTCTTTCCACCACCAAACCACCATTCAAAGCCACTTTGGCTTACCGCAGCATCGTTCATATCAGTGAATGGAGTGAGTTAATCCTCGAGGCCTGTGACATGTGGACTATTCCCTGATCAGCAGGAACCCATAATAATGTCATTTCCACGCAGATGGACAGAAAGCCATTTCACTTTTTTTTCTGTATTTCAAAAATCCCTGATGCATTCTCTTCCCCAGCAGCATCTTTGTGTCATCAACATATTTTGATTTTGTTCTCCGCCCCAAATCATGATGTTAACACAAGTAGGTCGACTGGTAAAGCATACACAGATGTTTATCAAAGCTATATGTTAATTCCAGTCTGATTAAATAAAGAATAAACCATGCACTGCTTTTTTGGCACGAAAGCCGCGTGAATACCCAAAGGATTCCAGTTAAGTTAATTTATATAGTCCAAAATCAAAACCTTGGGTTTATCTCAGAGAGCTTTAAAATAAACTAGATTGGGAAGAAATAAAAAATCTATAAACAGCGTGAGGTGCTGACACAGTTACTGACAATAAGTTCAGATAATGATGCCAATACAACCACAAAAGCTGAGGATTTACATTGCAAAGTTATTGCCACACGATGACTTGATGTGTTCTGCATATGGCAAGTGAAACTGACTGCAGGGGGAGGCAAAGGTCCAGTTAAAGTACCAAACCAGCAAGACATACATGAGTGTGAATTTGACACTTTTCAACCACTTTATTCCACTTGTATTCTTCTGTTCAGAATCAATCACTTCATCATAACCAATGTCCAATCAAGTTGAAAACTCATTCACTTCTCAAGTTGGAAACTTGTCTGTTGAGTCATGAAGTTCTATATAAAAAAACGCAAATTCACTCTATTTTCAGAAGGAGCTTGTACAGGAAATTTTAGTTTCCCAGTTCCATAATTTCAATAAAAGGGAACTTTGCAAGAGTGAGGTTCTCAAGAGAAACTATAACTTCACTCTCAACTCAGACCTTCACCGACAATGTCTCATTTGGTAAGATCACTGTTTTTCATTGAGTCACACTTTGACAGAAAGTTGTTTGACGTAGCTTACATGATTATTATTGTTTTACAGCATTTCTTCGAATTTATTGTCAATTTGGATCAGGTTTGAACGACATTAATTTCAAAGTATTTTCTATTTTAATTTTATCATGAAGTTGTTTTGTTCATGTGGAGGCCTTTTTAAACTTATGAATAAACAATCAAGGAGTGTAAGTTTTTCCAAATACAAATATAAAATGACGTGAGCAATTTTGTGTATTTTCATATTTGCAGATCATGATGGTCAACAGCACCCTGGAGACCTTCGTCAGTGGAGATGGCGGGGACACAGACCTGACCTCCGGCGCCTCTCCAGGTCTGGTTGTGGGGCTGACACTCTCCTTTCTGCTCGTTGCGACGGTAGCTGGTGTCTTTGTGTTCAAATACCGCAGTAAAATCAGGAACACGGTGCAGTCTGGACCAAGAAGAAGCCAGAGACACAGCTCTTCAGAGGCCACCCAAGCCGACACTCAGCCCTATACCGATCTGATCAGAGAGCCAAAAACAGCACACAGCCCTATCTACGAAAACCTGACGACTCGAACGGCAGGTTCCGGCAGGCTGGCAGAAAACCAGAGCACGTAAGCTGCAGTTTGGTTGAATTTAAGTAACAGGGCAAATTTCAATGTTTTTTTAGATCAATACAGAGGAAATGTAGAGACGGAAATGTCACATGTGAAGGTGCAGTGGTCCAAGAAAGGGAGATTGAGCAGAAACAGATGAGGAAACAGATAGTCATTGTGTTAATTTCCCCATTTTGCACAACCCTGTTGTAATACATGCACACAATCTGGCCGACATTTGCAGGTGATTTCTTCTGTTGTCCCACACGATTTAAAGTCTATTAATCAAACGTGTAGGCTCATGACTCATCGCTGGAGTTTTTCTCTGAGCAAGAATAGAAACACAGTTTTGCATGTATTTGTCTTGTGTCATAATGGTTTAACAACAGAAAAGTGTTTTCTAATGGGAGCATTGTCGGCTTCACGCACTGTTCCCCCACAGGTCGCCTGAAGAGAATTTTTACTTGCAGTGTGATTCACCGGATCATGCAATATACAGCAACGACCCGAAGTGTAACCCAGCCCTCCTCCACGACTCCCCAGAAGAGGATGTGTACATTATGCCTGATTCATGATAAGGAAAGTTTTAATGCTGGAATATATTTGATTCCCTTCAATGTTTACTAGGAGCCACGCTCTTTCCTTTATGCTACAAATATTATATAATATTGTTACTAGTTTAAAAAATGTGTGCTGCTGCTTTTGAATAAAGCAGACCTACAAAATCTGTATGTTGTGTATATATACATTATTTTTTATCGTTGTGCATCATCTGTAAAGTTAGGAATGGAATAATGTGCACAAGTTGTTGCATGCTACATGTTCTGTTCACGACAGGGGAAATAATAATTTGAGTGTTTTTTATTCAAAGACGCTGCCCTTACATTTGACTACTACTACTTGACACAGTTCAAATTGGAAGCACACACCGTGCGAGTTAACACACTTTAACAATGGTCCAAGGTAATCAATTTGCAGCTTAGAACTTTGTTTTAGAGCTTTCTCGTGATACGTCTGAAATTTACCGATGACCCACTTTCATCTCGACCTTTAGAGAAGAGAAGTGTGGGCAGTTTATTTACCCTTGTGTAATAAAATCTTTTTTATATTCTGTTGTCATTTTTGTATCAGCAGGTCTGCATTTGACCCTCTATTAGATTTAGATTAGATTAGACTAGATTTAGATTAGGTTCCAACAGTGTAGACAATAGAAATAGCTAGCAATGTTATTTCTCTGAAGAAACTAGTAGATCTACAAATATATATATGTATATATTTTTTATTAACATTGAAATATCAATAACTGAAACATGCTGCATATTTATGCACACTCCATGTGTGCACTTACATACATGCATAGGAGGATATAGCATTCATTATGCTCTAAAGCTACCATTTATAGATCCTGTGTGATCAATGAACCTTTGCCATTTGGACATTTTTAATATTTAACACAGTTCACAATGATATCATTGGGTTAATTCTAATTTCTGTGTCAAACATGATTTACTTGCTTAGTATCTATCAAATGCTAGAAATGCAGACAAGATGAAAACTGCAAAAAAAAATTTTTTTATGAAATATCAGCAAAAAAAATCCATGAAGTAGAAAACATGGCTTTTACACAAATATCATGTCTTGCAAATAAAATAAAAAAGGAAATGCAGAGGTGGTCAGCACCACACACAGAGTTCTGTGGTCCATCTGTTTTTCAAGGGGAGATGTGCAGAGAGGATGTGAAATTCATTCTGACCATGTTGCAGAACGAAACTGCTGCTGAACTTGAGATGGGAGAAAAAAGTTTTGTCTGCAGAATAGTTCTTTGCTGAATAGACAATGACTGGAGATGGGAAGTTAACAATGTTTTCTTTGCTTCTATATTTTTTTGTTTCCCAACATGAGTGTCCGTCATAGTTCTGCAGGTCAGCTACGTGAGGAACAAAACCAGGAGAAAGCCAAATACTGGAAGCCAATGAGTTCATGCCGTCTATCTTAGATTACGCACAGTAGGGTTTGATAAATACTGTCCCCAATTCTTTTATTCGTGTATACTTTGGGTGGTACTGAAACTCGGCACCTTTCACAGTGGAAGATTGAAGACCTTTCCATGTACCCACGGTTGTGTGCTGACTGAGGATGTCATCCTCGAAACAAATAGTAACAGAACAAAAAAAACAAAGAAATGACGGAGCGATTACTGGGCACAGTTCTACAATTACCGTAAGAAACTTGTAATTACAGTTAGCGTTTGTGTCTGCGGCTCCGATTAATCACCATTTAATTCATCTGCCTATTTATTCAGTCGTCCAGGGTCAGTTGATGTGCCCCACCCTTTAATAAATCAACCTTATTAATTGTGAAACAACACATGCTCACATTTTGGTGACCTTTACTCGTTCAAAGATAAAAACTATAAAGTGATCATTAGGGGGTGGTGATGTCACGTCTTGGAATAATGAAACTGTAATCACTTCAGAGGAACTTGCTACTGGTGTCGGGTTACTTAAATTCTCGCTCTGTTTATGACACTTATCTTTTCTATTACTTCTAAACTCCAAAACCTTGAGCTGCATCTTTTTCCTCCCCCTCTCTGAGCTCCTTTCCTAGCGAGAAATTCATTTTTCTTGTCCCGGCGATCACACTTATCTCAAGATATCTCACGTTTTTATTTGTTCTTTTTCGAGTAACTTATCTCAACAGCACATAAAAGCAAACACTACAGACACAGGCTGTGATAATCCGCAGTTAATTTACAGTATTGTTATTGATACAGTAATCTGACGACTTGAGTTTACACAGCAGAGGTCTGTTTTCCTCCTAACTTCCCCGTGAAATTAAACTGATAGTTATTTTTAGCCAGTCTTGTCCCTTCACTTGCCGGTCAGGTGCACAGTGAACACAACTTCAAGGTCAATGTTGGGAGCGAGAAGTTATCATATCTTTACACGCTGATTTCTGCGACACACCCTGACCTTCACACTCTGCAGTACTTCTGGGAATAAATGACAAGTCTGAAAAAATACCATGCTTGTATATTTATTATGAAATGTACATGCTGATACATTCAAGTGCAACAGCTCAGTGAGAATAAATCAGAGCATTGATTTGGGCAAATAATTATTGAAATGTTGACGACAAAAAAAATATCTTAACCACGTGTTTCATGAAACAATACAGTTCTTAAAACAATAGAAATCATATAATTAAATAGTACATCCTACTTGTAACATAACACAACAGCAATAACAACAGAATTACACAAATAGGACCATAAATAGAACTTAAAATAAATAACTATGTTTAAAGGCAAAAATATGAATGAACAGATCCACTGTTTGATCCCCAATGCAAAATGAAACCGTGGGGCTTTGCAGCAGCAACACCTTTTTTTCAATCTCCAAAAAATAAATAAAAATTAACAAGTGGATGACCGCAATTCGAATTTAACCGATGGAGATATGTGATTAAATGTTCATTTAAGAACAGTCAGTTTTGTTTTCACCATGTAACATATATTTCCCTGGTGGAAATGCTCTCCCAAACGTTAGGATTCACAATAAGTAACTTTGTTTTCCTCCCCTCAGGCGCAGTGACATTTACTGACAATGAAGTCGTCGAATGGCGTCAGCTTTAAATTTCCCCTGCTGTCGTAGTGCATAAGAACCATGGGCTCGTAGGCCGCCGGCACACAGCAGGGGCGAGGCGTCCCTCCCTTGGTAATCTGGTGCAGCCGAGACTTCACCTGCGTGTGCATGCTGGCTGGCTTGTAGTTGTGGGGGCAGGTGCCGTCGCAGAAATGCATGGTGTATTCTTCCGGGGCCACCACCCAGTCCGTCCAGCCGATGTCTTTGAAGGACACAGTGACTGACTTCCGGCAGCACCATCCTTGTTCGTCACAGTCGTCCTCCTTGTTGGAGCGCCGCGTCCTCGGTGCCGGTTTGGGCTGCGTGAGGCCTAATTCCAGAGATATGGTTGGGTTCGCCTTGAGGGCGTCTCTGTCGGCCACAACCATCCCTACGTCCACAACCAGAGCCTGACCACCATCGGTTCTCATCCACTCCTCCACCTCAGGGCTGAGGTCCAGCATCACATCTTGAGTGGTGGAGACGTCGTCGTGAACCAGAGAGTCTATGTGTGTCCAGCCAGCAGAGTTCATCGGCTTGGTGCCGTTGACTTTAACTTTCACCTCTTGTCTTACCGCGGCCTGAACTGGTGTGGGTTCATTTAAGATCTGCCTGGAAATCTTCAGCTCTGCACGAGCCAGCGTCACTTCAGTCTTGATGTATTGGTTTTTATGGAAAACAGCTCTGTGCCACTGCATACGTGGAACTGGCGCTGGGTGTTCTGCTCTCCAATGCACTTTTATTGGCTCCACTAAAGCACACAAACACACACACTGTTAGAGACAAAGTTGGCAATAACCTGTGATGATTTCAAAAAGCACATTCAGGAAACACCGTGGCATGGACACCTGACAGTGGAAAAGCATTTTTTATAAAAATACATGTGGCCTTTGGTTGGCCCTTTTTATTTTAAATTTAAATTCTTTGTTGCCATTGTTTTGCTTTCTACCGACGACTTAAATAAAAATTTGTTCACAGAGTAAAAGCATGTGGAAGGCGTGCCTGTCATGCTCACGATTTCTAAAAGCTTGTTGGTATGTGTTTGCTTTGTTTACATGACTGTTGATGGGCCCAGGTTCTATTCCTAACCAATCACATATGTTTAAAGTCTGAAGGAAAATTACAGAAAGTCTGAGATCTTTAGCTGGAGCATGGGCTATAGGGACAGGAGCTATTTATGGTCTTCATAACAACACAAGTACAAAAGGTAAACTTGAGCAATATTACTTGAACTTGTCATGAAACATTCCTTCCCACTCCCACTCAGACTTGACTTAAATTGGCTTTTCACATCAGTCTCTCAAGTGTGACAGTTGTTAAATTAGGCCCAAGTGTTTTGAACAGATAGCTCACCTGTGGCTGGAAAGAGAACCGTAGAAATTGTGGATTGCCTGGGTTCGCTCATTGGCTGGCTGGAATTCCCTCTGGTCTCTCTCAATTTTTCTGTGTAGAGCTGAAACATCTTCCTCATATCCTGCTCCGTGGCCTTTTGGGTCGGCCTGGGCTCCCTGTCCATACCCAATGAGCTGAGGATCCCCGTCTTCACCGCCTCCAAAAGCAGGGCCTTCTGGCTGCCCGCCCTGGCCCCTGCGCCTCTGTGGGCCAGGTGAGGCCGGCTCTCCCCTGAGCCGGAGAAGGAGACGAGCAGCAGCGTGCAGGAGATGAGTCGATGGAGTGCGCCTGGTCTGATCATGGTGAGCCCGCCTGTCAGATTCAGTTTGAGAGTGCTGCAGCTCAGTGGATGGGGTTTGTCCATGTCACGCATGAAATTCTTCACATGCTTTTATTTATAGAGCTTCTGTGTTGCCACACCCCTGGTCGGTCAGGTGAGTCAGGTGAGCCTGTGATGGGCTCAGCACAGGCCATATGTCATTATGTGGCAACATGTCTTAGCATTGTATTATGGGACCTATAGAATGAGAAATCCGGGAATTTAAGTTTAATTTTCTTTCTTTTTTTTTAGCTTTATTGAGAAGTGAAAGAAGAGACAAAGGTCAAAAAAAAGGGCTTTCCGGATGATATTTAGTTAGGTCGTAGTGTGCACCTCTGCACACTTACGTCACCAGGATTGTCCAGTTATGCGTCACTTAATCAAACAGATGAACATATGTCTTACAGTGACCAGTTCTAAATAGAGGTACAATGGGCAGTTACATTCGCTTCTTCCAGGGTTATTAATGATAATGTGATGGTTTATTGATTCCTTTGAGGCTGTGACTCTGTTCCTTTTTTAATCCTGCCCAGTACGGTCAAAGGTCAGGATCAGCCAACGACCATAGAGGGAAATGGAGATTTGCCAGAACGTTGCTAAAATCTGGGAAGCCCAGACCTCGACACAGTGTCAGCAGGCGGTAAATAAAGGGGAAAAAAAAGAGGATACAGTTTGTTTTTAAAGAGGAAATGCCTTCTTACAAGTTAAACAATTTTCAAACAAAAAAGTATATGAAAGTTATCAGAGACTATTATCAAACTAATCACATCATCACACAGCGAATGTAAGGCGCGTGTCAAAGACTGACTGAGCGCTATTTTTTGAAGATTAAAACTAGAATGAAAACGTATCTGATCTGTGAACCTGTACGGCCTTCTGTGTGGGATAAAAGAGCAGCATTCCTGCTCTGTCAGTGGTGATTGCTGCTCCAGACCAAAGAGCAAAACACGGGCTACATTGGCGTCCTCACAGTCGAGTGTTGCCAAATGGTTATCAGCCGATTATGTGAAAATCCTCTCTTCTATCAGTGAATAGGATCAGTACACTGCTTGCTTACAAAGTAGTTTCCCCACACTATTATGTGGCCGTGTGTGTCACTGACCCTTTTCCTTCCACTTGAGGACATTCCCGACCGCAGCAGCAGCTGACTTATCAATCTTTTCATGGATGGAAAAAAAAAATGTCCCTGAAATTGAGTTTATTGTGAGCTCGAGTCTAGTATGAGATAATATTGTTACCAGACAGTAAAAGTGTTATTTGATAAGAGGGTAATTTAAAGTTCAATCAAGTACTTATATGTACATTATGATACAGTGAAATGATAAAGGAATAAAACTGATCAATCAGTATATAGTGAATGTCATAATTCAAAGCTCACACAATAAATAACAAAGGAGGGGTTACAGGATGAACCAGCGAGGTCAACAGGTGGCTAACAAAAATTTTGCTGCACAAAATGATGTTGTTTTTTTTAACATTAGAAGTGATGAACTTTTACCTCTCTAATAAATGTTCAAATGCAAACAATCTGAGAAGGCAATATCAATCTTTTGTTGAACATCTCTTCATCCATGCAACCTGTAAAGAAGCTTCACGAGTAATAAATGCCAAAAAGCGATTGGAAATTTTTAATATATACCTGTATATATAATATGTCACAAAATGAACAATATTTTTTCCTAGATAAAAAACTATGCCGATATTCTTTTATTCGAGTATGACATGGTGCCCGAGATGTGAGCTTCTCCTCCGACCGTGTGGAGCGTGTGGATTTCTGAGCACTGAGTCACTGAAGTGATGAAACAGGTGAGCCTACCATGCAAGTTTCAGGTGTGTGAAAGGTGTAAAGTGACTCATGCAAACTGGCACCGTCGCTTGGACTGTCATGGAAGACTCTCGTTCTCTTCCCCCTTCTTCTTCTCAGCATCTCTTTCATCGCATGAGGGGAACAAGAAAGGGTAGAAAACCACAGACCGGACAGACTGTGTCTCAAAAACACCTCTGGTAACAATGTTGAACACTAAAGTATGACGAAGACGATGACATTGCACTATTACAATGAATAGTACAACGAACACTACAATGTCATCATTTTCTTCCTCCTCTTCTTCTTTTTCCTTTTTTGTTCTTTCACTGTAAAGGAAATACTTTGAATTGAATTTATTTTAATGTGTACATAGGTCCCCACTCCATCATAATGTGACCGGCTGACATAATATTCTCCTTTTTTCTCATTTCATTTTTGTCTAATCAAAATATTTCATTCAAATTAGACTGATTCAACGTATTATTCATCAGTTACGAGTTATGAGTGCCAGATTTTTAACTGTGAGTCCAACTTGTTTTGTTATTGCTAAGATAAATCAAAGGTATTGCATATCTTGAAAACAATTTTATTATGCCTCCGGTAGCAAATTAGGTTGGTTAATCTCACTTGATTTATTCAAGTTTACTCTATCCAAATGTATTGTAGACGCTGGTTCCATGTTTAAGTTTGGGCAAGACATTACAAAATCAATTTGAAACCTGATTTTGCATTGCACAAAAAAAGACAAACAGTCAAAGTTCTGTACTGACATTATTTTGCTATATTGAACACAGGACACAGGTAATGTAACAATTGTTGTGTTTGCTTTTTGTGTTACTCCACGCTATTATGTTTTGTATATGTCACAGAATTGAACATGCACTAGTCCACAATGTGATGGTTGAGAAACCCACAAGAGGCAAGGTAATATAGACACAGACAGACAGAGAGACAGACAGATAGATAGATAGATAGATAGATAGATAGATAGATAGATAGATAGATAGATAGATAGATAGATAGATAGATAGATAAATAAATATAAAGACAGACAGACAGACAGACAAACAGATAGATAGATAGACAGACAGACAGACAGACAGATAGATAGACAGATAGATAGATAGATAGACAGATAGATAGATAGATAGATCGATCGATAGATAGATAGATAGATCGATAGACAGACAGACAGATAGATAGATAGATAGATAGATAGACAGATAGATGGATAGACAGATAGATATATAGATAGATAGATAGATCGATAGACAGACAGACAGACAGATAGATAGATAGATAAACTGACAGACAGATAGATAGATAGATAGATAGATGGACAGATAGATAAATATGGATGAAACTTTTCATGGTAAATGTGCTGAGAAACGGGTAGAGAATCTGGTGTTTCTAGGTTAATTGTGCTGGAATTTACGCAGGTTGGACTTGGCAAATGCGAGGATAACAGGTCATACAGTGTTGTCATAGACACACAGTAGATGTAGCTGCATTGTGCCCCCTTGTGGCCCTAAAGCTACAGTACAGAATGATGATTAAAAAGGTACAGCTTTCTTTTGAGTCAGAGGGAGCAGGAAAAACTTCACACATTAATATGGACCTCATGTTGGTCTCAAGATTAACAAGTCTCCAGGCAGTGTGTGTGTGTGTGTGTGTGTGTGTGAGTTTGAGTGTGTGTGAGTGTGTGTGTTTGAGAGAGAGAGAGAGGGAGAGAATACCTGCAAGTATGTGAAGGCATTTTCTTTTCCGGATGTAAAATAGGTCAGCGCGGTTTTTCCGTGGTTCTGGTTGGTCCCGTAGAAATGACCAGGTTTGCGATTCAAACTGGATCAGTGTAACAAACATTAGTAACCTTGAGTTTTCTTTTTTTTATGTTTGTTATATTATTTTTTGTGGGGGTTATATAATCCCTAAATCTGAATGGCTGGATTGTCCGAAACGTGGGAGTGGACAGTCAACTTTGAGAGAACACGGAGTAAGAGGAAACACAAACCACTGTGAAAATAGTCCTGTAAAAAAAGAGGAGCTGACTTTCAAGCCTGATTGGTTCCACTAATGAGTGTGAGGCATCTGAAGATGACCTCTGCTGGATCACATGGAGGGAGCAAGGTTAAAGGACACAGTGGCTTCACCATCTGGGCATTCATAGATCCTAACTATCAGCATGAGTCTGCTGCAGAACAAAACTCTAGAGATTTGTACACGTGGTCTGCGCCCACTAACTTGTCAAATTATTTCCTTGCAAGAAGCTGATCATAACTTTTGTCATGGATTCGAATTTTGTTTGTTGGTGAAAAAAAGGTAAAAGGTCAAGGAAAGTACTCAGCGAAAACATGCGATACAGATACACAATAAGCATGTTAACACTGATCTGCAGAAAAAATAACACAATTATTATATCACGATTTACCATTTATATTACAGTATTGTTTGATCTTTTCTTTGCCAGATTGCAGCCATTGGGGTTTGTTGTCAGAGAGAAAGATGTGAAATAAAGAATTCCATGTATAGCATTACACAACCCAAACTTTACAGAAAAAGTTTTAACAAACTATTGATTAACAGATCACTCATTAAACATACACGGCGCAGAACACTGTTACAGTTACATTTTGATTTTAAACACTGTTTAAAAATGCAGAATACATTTTTGATTAAAGTGAATAGTGTTTAAATGGCTAGTGGCACAACTTGTGCAGCACATAAACCTGACAAATATGTGTTGTATTGTTTAATTGTCTCTTCATGAAGTGAAACGACCGATCCAAAACCAGACAAAAACAAGCTACGCTATAAAGCAATCACAAAAAGAAAGGGAAGAACACGGTAGGTATGGTCTGACCAGAGAAAGGCAGAGAAACAGAGAACAAAGCATTTATCATTATTAACATATTTGTATTATAACCATTGTTTTCTACTCAAGATACATTAGGTTGCAGATGCACTTCACACAAGGTTCAGTCAGCTGAATCAAACCTTGAAAACCTAAAAGTGACATCTAACTGCTCAGCCCAACACACTCTGTAAACGCCTGATTTCCATCAGATATATGTCACTTTCTCAAATATACAGGGAACTTCGCGGGGGAACAAGGGAGGCTTCATGTCCATCTGCGTTACATAAATGGACACATGACAGCCCTGGACAAGAGAATAACCATTGTTGGATATGGCAAAGAAAACAACCTCCCACGGTGCTGCTGGGTGCCAGACACGGATCAATCACTGCTATTCAGCTCGGGCTTTTCAAAGCGCAATTGTTCTTCATCCTCTCTCTCTTGAGGTTTTATTTTTTTACACTGGGGTGTAGTGCACATGGCTGGTGAATGCATCTGACTGGGACACATCATATCAGTGAGCTTACAGAAACAAGTGCAGTGCACATGATGTTGGAGGGCTTCAGTGTAATAGTGTGGACTAATCCTCTATCTAGGACATGAGGTGGTGAGGTCCTTCACCTGCACAACGCCCCTCAGGTGAAACAGTGAAACCAGAGGGGGTTTTTTTTTTGCCTTTGTCCACAGAATAGCCTTTAAGTGAGAGGGTGGTGTCAACACGCCCCCTCCCTTCATATATGTTAACGACCCCTCCCCATGCACCCACCACCTCCTCCGATCAGCTGATCAGCTCTGACCGACTTTTCTGAGCCGGTTGAGCAGCTCGCCCCGGGTGAGGAGGAGGAGAGAAGGAAGAAGAAGCGGAGGAGGAGGAGGAGGAGCAGGTGGCAGTGTTGGTGTTGGTGGAGCATGCTCCCGAGGAGAGGACGGCGCGTAGTACGGGCTGACTGACCGGGGATCGGCTTCGGGGACTTCTTCAGTGATGGATGAACCCAATATCCTGAGACGCCGCGGTCTACAGGTAAACCGGGACTGTCGTGCGTCGGGGCAAACGGGGATGATATGGTGGTGATGGTGATGGTGATGATGGTGATGGTATGATGGTGATAAGCGAGGGATTTGTCCAGCAATTGCTTTGGGTGTCGGAGCTCTTGACAGTCAAAATGATCTGTTTTACACACCTTTATTATTCACTCCCTGCGATAATGACGTCGTTCTGGTTGTTGTCGATGATTTATCCGGTCGTGTCTACTTCCAGGCCCTGGCACAGCACCACCAGCCTATAGGAATTGAAGCATCTGGTGCACACAATGCAGTGTATGAATTTGAAGGCTACAGAGCAGAGCTGATCTCGCCACCTGATCTGTTTATGTTTCGGAGCTCCCCATTGGTGCGTTGGTGAAGCCGGTTGCCTTGGTGACAGGAGCACAGAATGAAAAAGGTTTCTTTTGCGTTTTGACCGACAGAGATACAGTACATGTCCCTGTGATCGTCTCAAGGGTACCGTGTTTATCTTTCATAGATACCCTGAGTGGGAATAATCAAGTGTTTTCCCCCTCTGCAGTTCATTCATGTGTGTTTCTGCATGAATTAAGTAGTGAAAGCTGCATTGTTTTGCTTTTTGTTTACCTCAGGTCTGATATAGAGGAAGTGATGTTTTGTTTGTGATGAAAGGCTCATCAGCCCAAACCCAGTGGTCCCATTCAATTACAGTAATTGGTTTCCTTTTAACCGGGCATTAATCTTCAATGTAGATTCAAATGCCGCCCTGTGATATATAGCCCTGTATACTAACAATCAACACCATGATGAAATTATTCATAATGTTAGTCTTCATTAAGTACTGTTCCACAAAGCGATAGGGTCTGATTCGTGATTTGGCTTTAACATCTCTGAAGTGTTGTTTAAACGCAGTATCTGACCGTGACACGAACGGATCACTGTCTGAGATGGACTGTCTTGAGATATGATTAAATCCTGTGGGATATGGGATTAAATCAGTGCTCATCAAAACTACTTTGCGCACAAGGCCAATCTCAGTCTAACAGAGTGCCTCCCTTCCCTGTCCTTCAAATCCTGATTGGCAAGGGCAGTTTTTGCAGTCGCCTGAGCTCAAACTCAGTAGCCATAGGCTCTAGTGAGGATTTGTACATCGCTGCCGGTAAACGATGAGAAGACCCACTTGTCGTGTAGGAAACTAGGCCATACTGCAGTGAAAAGAAGATAAGTGGGGATGACAGAAAAGGGTAAGTATTTAGGGAAATCCATCTGGAAAAAAACAAAAACATGCTGTAGCCTTAGCTCAACAGACATTTTATGTTTGTCTGTTGAGCAGGTTATGTGCTTTCATTTCTACAGAAACTAAAATAACTAAAAATCCCCCGATAAGGAACTTATGCATATGGGCCCTCCAACCAAACAACAAACCCCTCTGCTGAATGAGAAAAATAGCTGATATCTGCATTTCACAGCAACGTAAGAAAGCAATATTCTTTTGGGAAATTGTTCTGATTTCAATCTTTCCCATCTCTTCTATTCCAGAAAGAACTGAGTCTTCCTCGCAGGGGAAATGTGTAAGTTTGATCAAGTGACCTATTCAGTGTCTCACTGTCTGTCTCTTTTTCCTTTTGCCCTCCCTCCTCTTCAAACCAGACCAACCGGCCAGGTTTGTTGTGCATGCATGTCGTTTTTTGCATCTCAATATAGGAACCTCTCAAACTGCGGATGAGACTTGCCTGACAGAGCAGTCTCTCCGCTCAGACAGGTTGACTCGGAGTTGAAAGACATAAGGTGCAAAAATCTCTGATGTTATAAAGAAGGAAGAGCTACTGTGTGCAGGAAATCTTCTCTGTAAGTGACAATCAATAGGCGGCCCCTCCCTCACAGCAAAAAAATCCATGCTTATCCTGATGCCTGAACCAGTTTGCTGCAACAGAGTTAATAATCTGTTCATGTGATGATGTATTTAAATACTTCGACTGAGCAAGCAAGCTGAGCAAGAAACTGCTCGGTGGTAGTGTTTTTACGGCCATCATTTTCCTGTCCAGAATTCAGAAGTGTAATCAGCTGACGATTAATTGGAGAATGTACACAGCATTAACAGATCATCTGTTTCGTAACAGAGATGTGACACATGTGATCAGTATGAAGGAACTTGCTTGTGAGTTTTGCTGCTCACACAGGAGGCGGCCCACTCAGCACAACATCTTTTTACTCACTCTAACCTGTTCAGGGACTTTCCCTTGTTTTTAAGTGACAGAGAAGAGATTCGGCCACAATTGTTCCACTGTCAATAAGTCAGAAGAAATATCAGCTTCACAGGAAATACAGCTGATAATAGCTGTGAGATCAAAGGACGTGAAATAGTTAAGAAAAAAACCAATTGTGTTGCTCACCTACAGTTTTACCCCCTTAGGTTTCTGAAACAAAGGCATAAATCGGAGTGGTCAGAATATTTAATATAATTTAAGTAGCTTTTTAATATTTTCACATCATTTCTAAAGATGAATGTTGTCTCTGTGAGAACACCCCCCTCCCCCCACCCACTGTTGTGTCTGTGGTAATTATTTGTAATCTCATTGCTTTGCTTAGATTTCTCTATCATGTAAAAGCCCATGAGGCTGGACAACCAGAAACCCATTAATCGACTTCCTGTTTGTGTTAATGTAGTTAAAAGAGAAATTAATTTACACCATGTCAAATCATGACACCGGTGGACAATGAATTTTGGACAGTTGTCAATGATGACTGTATCCTGGGATTATCATGTGTTATTACTAAAATAAAATAAAACACATCACATGTATGAATCATTATATTGAATATCCATGCTTTTTAATATATTGATTTAAAATGTAAGAAAATTGCTTTAACTCATAGGAACGTGCTGTTTTTGAAATCCATAAAATTTTCAAGAGGATCCCAAAGCTCCCTGGCGACAGGATGCAACGTTCGCGGCTACCAGGAAGCTCCCTCACTGACACATGAACATGATGCGACTCGCGGTTCGCGGTTAACATTGATCATTTTTGGTGACATGTAAGTGTAGACACGCAACTAATGTTGGGATTTTGTTATGACAAAAAAATGCACATCGCCCCAGTCAAATTCCCGGGTGGTTCATTCGTGCTTTGGTCGCCATCACGATCGTTCCGATAGCGCCTGAAGGCATCATTACTCCCTCCTCCCCTTGGCGCGCGCTGATGCGCATGCGCGGTGCGGCTGACGCTGCTGTTGCTGGAAAGTTTGTATCACTCTTGATATTTTCGCTAGCGTCGCGTCCCGCTGGAGACCGACCGCGTCGGGGACACTGCAGCCGGCGACAGCCAGGAGGAGCGGACATGGCCGTCGCCCAGCACCACAGAGCTGCCGTGTCGTGGGTCTGGGGTCAGTTTGTACCGAAGCTGGATGGAGTTCCTGCCGTTGGACACCGCGTCCTGGCCTAGCTAACCGCCACCAGCAACAACAACTCCGCCGGAGAGACTAGCACGATGCTCCCGCTCTGACCGCAGGATCCCTCTCGTATCTGGATTGGCTTTATCGGTCACCACCACCACCACCGCCGCCATGTCGGACCAAAACTACTATTGGACCGTGCTGCCGAGTTACAAAACTAGTTTTGTGACCGGGGCCATGATGAAAAGAACCAAAGGGTAAACGCGTCACAGCCCGTCTCCTTGTACTAACCTTTATGCGTCTCCTAAAATGAGCAGACAAACTCGACACAGTCGTGAGCGAACCGCCGCCAACCGAGCGCGTCCTCTGTGCCTGCGGTTGTCATCGGCTCCCCGCACAGCTGCGACGTCCGCTGTGCGACGAAAGGCGATTTGTTGAACGATTTTTATGTTGAGCTATTTGACCCCCCCACTCCCCCCGGCGTGTCTGGTGTTCAGCTCGGATTGATAATGTCACTGGTGTCTGCGGTGGCCCACGGTGCGTTACTGTACGTGTCTGTCACATCCGCCCTAGTTTTTGTTTCCGACAGAAACGTGGCCGTTGTAGTGGTGTGTGTGTGTGTGTCTGTCTGTCTGTCTGTCTCTGTATGTGTGTGTGTGTCTGTCTGTCTGTCTGTCTGTGTGTGTGTGTGGGGGGGGGGGGGGGGGGGGGGGCAGACTGCATTGTCTGCTACCAGCTGTCGCATAAAACGACACAAAGTCCCAGTGTCGATCGATACACTGGTGTGGTTGGTGGGACTATATATATATATATATATATATATATATATATATATATATATATATATATATATATATATATATATATATATATATATATATATATCAGTCCTCACTGAGTAGGGCAGTGAGATGTCTTCCCTTCCTTGCCCTGTAAGGACTCGATGTGCCTTTGGCATCAGTGAGTGACTTTGCCGTAATTATTGACAGGTTCAAACAACATCTTCTTTGTAATAACCTCAAATATTTGTGCTAATATTTGTATTTTTTTCTTTTGGCAGTGATCCTGCAATTCAATACATTTGCGATAGCTGCTGCTAATTGAGTATATGCTGTCATATCCTCCTTTTAAAATTGTGTTGTTTTTTTTAACCCCCCCAGTCCAAATTATGTCAAATTACCCACTTTTTCCACGTAGCTTGGCATCGTGCATCAGCCATGCAGCCCACTGAGCACAGCATGGCTTTCACTGCAGCTCGGGGGAATAAATGCGTCCCATTCACCATCAGCAGACACGTGAAACTCGCAGGCCTTACATCTCAGTGGCCTATAGCCATCACGCTGCATGGCTGCCTGCAGCACGCACAACAAACCACTGTTGTCGGGTCTCAATTATGAGAAGCCTTATCACTGCTAACTGTTGATCAAGCGCACGTGATTGTGTTGTGATACGGCGATGCCTTCACACAATCGGGCTCTATAGAGTGAAAGGGTGGTCTGTTTATTTTCTGATTAGACTAAAATAGTGTTTGGTCATACATTTTGCGAATCTGCCTCAGCGTCGACCCAGAAATGTCAGGCTCTGTTGTCGTTTCAGCCCCTCAATTATTTTAGGTCACTGCCAGAGAGAAAGAGAGATGGCATCGTCTTTGCCGGGATGAAACGGCGAGCGTGATGGCATTACACCAAGTGCAAAAACAATCTTAAAAGGCAGAGCCAATTCTATTCTGAAGGAAGACAATAGCACAAATAGCACTTGGTGTACTGTAAAAAAGGCCAAGCCTGCGTTACAGTATTCTGTGAGTTACAGTTTGGTACATTGGGTACTTGCTAGATTTGTGTTGTTGATGCCGTTCTTGTTTACCAAATGCTTGTTGATTAGTGAGTAACTGTCACATGTTGCACAGTTTGAATGTTCATTCAATTCTTGATAATCATTAATTAAAATCCTATCACCCAATCCCAGTTTGTGCAGTGATCATAGGCACACACACACTCCTCTGATCTCATCGCATACAACAGGTAGTGAATCCTCTCAGAATCCCATCTTTGAATTATAGCACACACAGATACATATATACAGAAACTGTGATGGACTTTGCATTCGACATGCTGAACTGCATCTAGATAAACAGTCTAAACGATAGACCTGCATCCCTCCTTTGTCTGCACTCTCACCTGAGTACAAATTTAGTGTCCTGGTCCGACACCCTGAAGCAATTGTTGCCACACCCGTTGATCCACAATACACACTATCACACGTGCATCGACAGCCCAATACAGACAATAACACTGAACGTCATTTGATCTTTAAATTAACTGCTTCATCATGACACTCTATGCGACTGTATGTTATGGCCTGCACAGTTATGTCACAGGCGCCATCAGATCAGGGGCTCTCAACGGTGCAAGTATAAGTTTCCTGTAATCTTCCACTCGGAAATTCCTGTAGATACACCAGACATCAGCGCGCTGTCATTGATTCTTTAGTGTAATACCATTGCACATAGTTCATACTCCTCATTGTTTATTGGATATTTGATTTATTTTAGTTTTTTCCATCGTTTGGAGAGATTTTGTGGTCAGAATAATTTTTTTCTGAGTAGAAGAACAGGAAGAATTAGTCAGAAGTGAAACACAATACATACTTTGTGTGTGTTTATTTACATATCAACATTTTTCTAGCTACACATGACGTGTGTGTGTATGCATACACACCATTGCTAGTGCCATCACAGTTATCAGTGATTTCCTCGTCGCGATAAACAATGCAAGTTCATAGGTCGTCCGTGTTTGATTTTACTTTTACTGCTCTGATAAAATAAATAATAAACAACGTGCCTCGGTGTGATTTGTGTTTGTAACTGCATGTGTTATATCTCCTCTGTTTGTTTTTCCTCCTCCTCACAGTTCGCGTAACAACAAGAGAAGGAGTTTGGCGGTAGGGACCACGTCGCCCACGCTCTCACGACCGCTTTCACCTCTCCCACTTGCCACAGGTACTCATGTTGTTTTTCCGTTGTGTCGCTGCTTGGCTTGGTGCGTGATATTGTTTGGTGATGAGAATTTAGAGTTCATCGAGCATTTACATATGGTCACATGGCGGGAAAAAAATCCCAGTGAGTGAAGATAAGCTGATGGGATGAGTCATTTCATCTGTGACAGGAGATCACTGTAATGTATTTTTATCTTGTAACTTGTGTTTGTTGTGATGCTGCATGTCATAACACTCTCACATTATAGTGCATCAAACATACAATAGTTTCATGTAGCGTCCTCACGGCTATTCGTTCCTGGATCCATCTGCCTGATGTCAAGAGTGATTCATTCTCTGCTTCCATTTTTTTTTTAAAAGTGTATCTCTTGATGCGTGTGGCAGTGATTTGCCCTCAGGGACTGGCATGGAAAGCCTTACATGACACTGTCAAGAGTATGTGGTGTTATCAACAACAGGACTTTCTACTGAAACTTGACACTCTTTGTTAAGCTAGGTAGACTTTACTTCTGTGAGTGCATTGCTGTAATTTAGTTCAATAGCTTCAAGCTGAAACGTAAGATGACAAACATTAGATTGCAAAATCATGATTGTGATCACTGAGCATGTTTCAAACTGAGCACAAAAAGGGGATGTGACACCCAGTGAAGAGCAGTCATATGTCATTTCTTAGAGATTCTGATCCTTTTCAGAGTTTGTAACCGCTTGTTTTCTGGTATCTTCAGCAGGCAGCAGCCCATCGGAGAGCCCCAGAAATGTCTCTGCCAGCACCTCTGCCAACTTCCAGTTTGCCCGCAGGTAAGAACCAACTCAAATGTGATATGGATTTGTTCTATGCTACTCTTGCTCAGCCAACTTACTACACTAATATTTTCATTATCCAGTGCATATACTAGAAAACAGAAATGGGTGATCATCCGGAAAACCCCCCCAAAACAAATCACAAACAAATTTTTATATGAGTTGAGGCGTTTTTTTCCTACGAATCCATTAAATGGATAAGAGCATAATGTATAAGAGCATATCCAGACTCAAACCAGCCTCTGGACTTGTTTGTTTGAACCATGAAACCCAATACTGCATCAGTATCCTAAATCCAACGTTGAACGCAGCTTTCAACGGCACCACATCCTTAGCTAGATGGAATATGACTGCTTCCTTCACCTCTTTCCATCATTTGCTGCCTGTATAGTTTATTTAGCTGCAGCAGCAGCTGTTTACATTTTGGGACCTGGTGAGATGCAGATGAGCGGGGTCGTATTGACCTGTGTGAAATACTCTCGCCATGATCCATCAGTTGCCTCCTTTTTTGGTGGTTGAATAAGTTTGTAGGTATGCTGTGTTACCTCCAGAAGTTTAGAGATAACTAGTATCTGACTCTTGTCAGCAGAACCTTCTGTCACACTGCTGACGACAAGGCCTTTTTTTGGCACCAGCTCCTCATCTGCCTCGCTGCTCGTGTTCCAAATACACTGTACCTCGTGCATGAGACGGTATGATAGATGTGATATAATTTGGCAGCCATGGGGAAGAAAATTATTCTTTTTGGTTTGTAAAAGTTGTTGGATTGAGTCTAAATGTCATAAAATGTCACAATCTTATCACGTGGTCACCATCATTTGTGATATAAAATCTCCCACTCCTTCTAGAATAACAGGTAAAAAGGTGATCATATAAAACTGCATACAGCTGAAGTTCAAAACGTAAGAATTAAATGCCACGAAAAATACATTTCCACTCTAAATTTTTTCAACGGCATTAACCAGAACCATCAGTGAGAGTTGGAAGTAGCCAGGGTTAATGCTCGACCGAGCAAGGACCTGGCTCATAACGATTTAAATAGAGCATCATCATTGTTCTCTTATTCTAAACAGCCTTTTTAATCAAAGTACAAAAATAACTGAAGTACTGTGGTGCTTTCTGGAGGAAATCTGCATTGGTATGGTTAATGAACATGCCCCGACTTGTTCCCTTTCTCCCCTGTAATGAAAATGAGGCAATGGACAAACAAGTCCAACCAGCTGAAAGGCGCCATAGCCACTTGCTGGACATGGATCTTGATTTGTTGAGCCAATTAAGGGGGCAAGTCGGTGCACACACTATTAACTTAGAACTCTTGTGATAATGGGGAAAAGTTTCAGAGTCGCCTTCTCATCACGCCCCTTGCAACTGTTTAAAGACTCCTCGGGAAGGAACAGTAGATGCAATTGTCATCCTGGTCCAGTCGAAGAATATAGAGTGTTATTTACTTGCTAGTAAGGAGATTGCGGCGTAACAGCAGCAACATGTATGCTCATTATAAAGGAGATGGTTATACACATCTACACATATAAACTGAATCTACTTAAAATGTACAGTTCACGCTGCTAATATGAACCATCACGTGTAGTGAATCAGTGATTATTGTTGCAGTGCAGTATAGCATATTGCACCATGAGCACAGGGATGGAGAGGGGACGTCTCCTGATAGAATTGGCTGCATGACTCATCTGAATTTATTGAGACTTTTTTTTTTTTTTTTAAAGCTGCCAGTGTGTAGACAGATGCTGTGACTGCACTTCTGAGAACTCCACTGGGTTTAGTTGTTACTCACACAAGCTGTACAGCCCTGCTGTTTGTGCAATTATTGTTTTCATGTAAACATGGAGTAGCGCAAATAGTAAAAAAAAAAGAAGAAGCAAAATTTTTTCTTTTGATTCAAATGAAGTAAAAACATGGTAAGGAACCATTCCAGGAGAGAGGCATGATGGTTTAACTACAGCTCCATCTTAACCATTAAACAGGTTTTGTTTAACCTTGGTCAGTGGGGACTGCCAACAAGCTGGACCACAATGTTTGTTTTATCCCCATAACATCGATTTAAAACAAATTACAAATTATCTTCTATTCCCTCAAGCCATGAAGGACCCTGATACAACAACCTACTAACAGTCTTACTCACGCATAATGGATAGAATTCATATCCGATATGAAGCGCTTGAGTCTTATACGCCTCACCAATCCTCATATTTTAGAGCAGAACAATGCCATGTTAACCAATCTGTTACCAACTGGTATCTGCAAGAAAACATTCGACCATTCTTGTCCCCACAGATTGAATGGGTGAAAGAAATTAGGGGCCAGGTCCTTAAAGTTTCATGTTGGACAGAGAAGTAGGGAAGAGTGATGATCAAGGCGCCGTTACAAGGGGAAATTTCACACATGAAGTTTGAGGTTTTCTGTATGTAGTATCAGTCTAGCTTGTGTGTGTGTGTGTGTGTGTGTGTGTGTGTGTGTGTGTGTGTGTGTGTGTGTGTGTGTGTGTGTGTGTGTGTGTGTGTGTGTGTGTGTGTGTGTGTGTGTGTGTGTGTGTGTGTGTGTGTGTGTGTGTGTGTGTGTGTGTGTGTGTGTGTGTGTGTGTGTGTGTCAGAGAATCACATGCCGACTGACTGTGGCTATCAGTGCTGCAGTATCTTGGCAGGTGTTTCAGCCAAAGCAGATGTGATGCTGTGACAGAAAAACAGGACTGTGACTCTGACAGCCAGACTCACTCTGTCACTATCATTAAACTTATTATTTTTTCTGTCTCACCCTGCCCCTGGTCCTCTCCGCATCTCTCTCCTTCCCCATTTGTGTCTTCCCCTTTTGTTGCATTTGAGCAGCCAGCTGGCCCGTACTGAAAGGTAAGAAAATGGCAAACTCTCCAAGTCCTTAAACTTGCATGAGAAGATTATTTTGTTCTTATTATTCGATGAGATTTGCAGGTGTAGAAAGATGTAACTGAAGATTTGAGTGAGTCAACAGGACTCATGAAGGTTTGATGTGAGCAGTATGCAACTGTTTTTGTCTCTGCAGGGCGGACGGGCGAAGGTGGTCTGTGGCGTCAGTTCCCTCATCAGGATACTGCACCAACGCACCCAGTTCATCAGTATCTGTAAGCTGAGTCTGTTGCTGTGTCGTCCTCCCCTCTTGTCCTTTCATTTGTCAGATGATCAACATCTGTCATGGGAACATGCAGCTTCCTGTTTAACTTATTCTCACTGTATCAATCAGATTACAGCGCTGTGATGTCTTTTTGGAGTAAAAATCTTTTAAAAAGTGCTCTGCACCTGGACCATATTTTAGATCAACTGTGACAACTCAACATGAAGGATGGGAACCGTATTTATTATTTGAAGCATAGTTTTTGGATTGATCTTCCTTCAGCCAAAACAGATCTTTGGATATGAACTCGAATCCCTGTGGAAATGAAAATGTTATAGGGGAGTTGCATGTTTTGGCACCTGTCCATGTTGTTCAGATTTATTTTACCTTATTCTCGCCAGCTTGAGGTTTAGGTAACGGATAACGTTATATTGCCTGCTCTTATTTAGAAATAAAGGTGAATGAGTAGAGAGTTGAAACCCGAGTATGGGATTGCAGTTACATGAAATTGGTGTGTTGATAACTAATAGTTTCATTGACTTAGGTCCCTTCTGTTCTGTGTGTTCCTTATGTTTTCTTCCACATTGTGCCCCACAATGTTTCTACACTCGTTAGTTTCAACAATTCAATTTAATGAATGGGATAAGATGATTTAGAGACCTTTGAGTGATAATCATCACTTTGCTATGAAAATGAGACCTGCTAAATTAATCTGGCAAGAAGCAGCTTTATTTGCATTAAATGACTTCTGCAGTTAGAGCAGCAGAATTTAAGATCTGGAAAACAAGCTGACTCTTGGATGCGATTCAAAAACAAACGACTCATAAATCTTGTTAACATATTGATTGACTTTTTATGTCTTTATACTCACAAAATGTTAGATTACTTTTGTGTTGGTTCATTTTAAAGTGTACAAACATTTATGTTGAATACATGTCGAGCATCGTACAAGAAATATTATACATCACAATTATATCAACATTCTGTCATTATAAATCTAAGAAAGCAAACCATTTGATGTAATACCCTTTAATGACTCAGCTATAACAGGACGTACCCAATGATGATACATCTTTCCATCATCTGCCTTTAATTACTATTTCCACCACAGAGAGGAAATATAATTTAATCCTTGGATGTGGGAATGATTTACACAGGAATGGTTATGATTAAAGATCATAACAGTGACATATAAAATACACACAATTTTACTCCATAAACTGTATATGTGGTGAAACTCAAGAGAGAATAAAGAATTCATAGATTTTGGAAAGTCACACACTTGAGTTAATGTTTCACCATGTGACCATTCTCATTGAATAAATTACTTCATAACCAAACGATTTGAGCTTCAGTCTGAGCTTCACGCCTTTAGGCCGAGGGAAAGTACAGGAATAATAAGTCTTATCACTAAAACAACACGGGTCTTGTACATATGCAAACTTTCTTTTTCCGGCCTGACATCACGAATGAGAAGGGACTGCACAGCACCTCATACGTTCTCCCTCGGCCTTTCCTCTCAGGAAAAGTCAAGGGGGGGAGAGCGTGTCCAGTCGCCCAGTTACACCCATCACTTATTTGTTGACTGTTTCTGTGGTGACTATCTTGAGATTTTTGTCCTCAAAGTCATTAGTGAAACTGCAGTTGGTTGTAGAAAAACAAAACCCAGCTCCTCTGTCACGGCTGTAATTTTCTATGGCCAACCACATGGCTTTTAGTCAGTGAGGTCAGCCCTTCCTCACACAATGGCCCTTTCAGGCTCGCTGTCAGTGAGCTCTTTATTCTGCTCTCACTCGCTTCTGACATGTCTCTAGTTTCCTTATCAGGGTGTCTTGCTCCCCATTTATTTATTTACTTGTTTTCTGACTCTTCCTTCATGCTTTTCTTTTTCTGTCTTTCGGTTTATTTTCTCTCTTTTAAATTTACATAAAAAAAATTGTTAGACTTTTCACCGTCCCACAGTAAGATGAGCCACTCTTCCCTTTGCTCTTCCTCTGGTGAAACACAAGATCCCAGCCAGATGGGAGTTCTCATAAATTCCAGGCTGCGTGTCACACATTTTGGCTTGGAAAGAGAAAACGAATGCATGCATGGCCAACACAACAGCTGTTGCTGCCTTCCTCGGGGCATACTGCAGCAGGAAAGGAAAAATCCTGCTTCAGGGGAGCAGAACACTAAATCTCCCAGAGTCCCCTTTTAAAAGTAAAAAAAAAGGGGATTTATGGTGTTTTACTTTGCTGCAGCCTGTCTCTGCAGGCCCTTGTTAAGTGTTACGTCTAATTCAGATCTATGGAGGAACACAAAAGCCTTTAAGACTCAGAGTTTTAACAGAATAATGAGTGATTCTGAGAGAGAGCAGCGTTGTGACTTATCAGAGGAAGCCTTAAAACACAGGATGTTATATCATCAAAGCTGCACTAGCAAAACCTGACATAGATACAAATGCCAATAAAAGCAGACAAAAAGAGGGAATAAGTGAGTTATTAACTTAACTATATTCATCACATATTGAGAATAACTTTTCCCATCTCACTGTACTCTCTCTCTCTACGCTTTGTGCTTTTCCCTCCACAGTCCTCCTCTTCCCAGGAGCTATTGCACCAGTTGCCCTTCCAGCCCACACAAGATGATCTCCACTTCCTGTTCAAACATTTCCGGAGTACGGAGAGCGTGGCGGACGAAGAAGGAGCGCAGCCCTCGGCCCCTGTCCGACTCCGCTCACGCAGTCTCAGGTAGCTTGGTATCATCCAGTTAACTATACCGTGCAGATTTATGGACTGTTTGCTATCGTTACAAAAACATTTCCATAACACAGAACTGCACTGGAAGAAGAGGTGATGTCATTGAATAAGTTTGATTTGAGTTGGTGCAACCAAAGAGACACAGCTCTTTAGGGGTTTTATGGTCACATTAAAATGACACCCTTACACCTCTGAAAAATAATGATTTCATATTTAACAAACTATTATAAACAGGTTTTAAAGAAGTGGAGGAGCTGCTCACATCTTAACAAAAACATCAAACCTCTGCCTCACACCTGTCCTTCTGTGTTAGCCATGTTAGCCTTTCTGGTTAAAATGCCTCATTTTAACCTGTAGGTAAATAGGTAACTAATATCTTAACCTGCTGAACATCAATACCATGAGCGTGAACGCTATAAAAAAAACAAAAGGTAGGGGAAAAAAAGTTATTCATTTGAATGTTTCATTATTGAAGCGTCTTCTCTGCCAGTAGCATTGTCATGTTAGCTAACATTTACTCATCATTTCTGTGGGTCAGTTAAGTGCATTTCCCTCTTTTATGCAACAGCTTACCCAAACATAGGTTAAAAATAATTTATGAGAGATGAAATTGACAGTTTGCAGCACTGCAGCCCTTGATCAGCCTGCAGTTAACCTCAGTGTGCACCTTATAAGCAGAGCTGCAAAAAGAAATGTGAAAAAGCAATGTCACACTTGGTAAGGTTGCTTCTCAGCCTGGAAATGACAAAAGTAGACCTCAAAGTTCCTTAGCGTCTTAAATGTGTGATTATAGATATTGAATTACTGGCTCGGAGGATGTAAATATGGTGGGATAATTTTTTTTTATGTGGTTCTGGAAGAAGTGTATGTGCTGGTTCCTGGTAATCCCCTGGATTAAAGTAAAGCATTTTCTCATCAAATAAGCCTCTAAATAGCTCTGGTGGTGTTGGAGTGAGGTCGCTCTATTTTATGAATCTTTACAAAAATGTTTTTATTTTTGTGACATGTTTATGCCACACACACACTGACTGACTGACTGAAGGCTGAGAAGAATTTTTGACAACGATTGACGACTTTTTGGTCTAATTACTTAAGTTAATGCTTGGTAGAAAGACTTCTTTATCCAGCAAAGAAGCATTGTCTTTGCTCATCCGCTGTCCGGGGATGAAACATGAGATTCCAGAAACCCTGTAATAATGACAACGGAGAGAAAACTCCTCCAGCTGAACTGTTGGACTGTGTAGCTTTAAAAAAAAAAGGTAACAGATTTCTGCGATGCTATTAAACACGCCTAAATTACTTCACATGTTGACCCTAGAAATAGATGACTGACAAGTGTCCACGTTGCTCCAAAATAGCTCCAGTGGGTGTGTAAAGCATTTCTCATTGCCCTCAAATAGTTCCCAAGGTGCCTCACGGTTGCTATTTCCCTCAGATAAAATCACACTGCATGTGCAACTGTTGTGGTTCCCAAGAAATATCACATGTTGATATTTTTATTTGTAGTGTATGATGTATTGGGGCGCCCAGGGCTTCTATTTTTAATGCATGTGATGACAGTTGACTGATTTGTAACGTGTATGGACAGTTTAGAAGGTGCCCTCTCGTAACTGAAGCCCTATGCACACAACAGATGTGGTCACGGACACTGCAGACGAGAAACTGATCTAAATCACGTTAGGGTCATTTTCAAACGTGCTGCGTTTATGACTTGGGATGGCAGTAAACACTTTGAGTTGGAATTTACTCATAAGATATTAATAGATGTTGTGTAGCTTCAATTTCATTGTTGACATTTCACAGCATCAGTATATCACTGTCTGTTGATTTCAAAAGAACATATGCTTTAACTTACACATGCTCATGTATTATGGGTCTCTATTATCTATCACCTCTCCATCCCCGTATCAAGTCTATTGTTTTATATGATTCAAATTTACCATCCATAAATTATATATTTGACATAAATTTTTTTTGAGTTATTTATTGTTATAAGGTATTTCTGATTTATTTTTTCTTTGTTTTTTTTTTGCCTGGTCCTCATCCAGCCCTGGACGGACCTGTGGAACATTTGACAATGAGATTGTCATGATGAATCATGTTTACAAAGAACGCTTTCCTAAGGTACAGTCAGTGTTTTTATTGTCCCTTTCTCTCCCTCTGTTCTGTATTTACTAAAGATTTTCAGTGTTGCTAATGTATCCTCATGCAAAATGACGATCTACAATTGTTTGCATGAGCTTTTTTTTTTTTTACGCATGGAAACCAGGATAGGAGATTTTAATGCTCCTGGCAAAGTCAAAATCTTCAGTCACTCACCGCTGGGATTTAAAGTAATATTTAATACAGTACTGCCATCAGCGTTTTAAATGAAGTCTTCCATCTTCGTCTGTATTCCAGGCGACGGCCCAGATGGAGGGTCGGCTGCTTGACATCATTGCAGAGTGTTCCCCGGGCTCCGCTCTGCCCCTGGCTGACGGGGTGCTGGGATTCATTCAGCACCAGCTGCTGGAGCTCGCCAGAGACTGTCTGGACAAGTCCCAGAAAGGCCTGGTCACCTCCAGGTACTTTGTGGAGCTGCAGGAGAATCTGGAGAAGCTGCTGCACGAGGTGACTTAAAAGAAACATACACATTTTTTGTTCACAGTTAGTTATTCATCCATTCATCCACGTTTGTTCCTTCGATTTCTGACCATTGGCAGCTCAGATTGCCCTCTGGGACAAAACAGCATGCTATACTGTAGCTGCGGTGGGAATATTAAATTTAATTTGCCTGTTTGATTGACTGTCATTTGGTGCTGGTCATTGGCAAGTGATAGTATTGTCTTTTTCTATTATTACATAGATTTGTGTCTTGGTCAGGCGTTTTATTACATAATGATTCATTACACAACTGTTCCACCAAGATTTTTACGGCAGCAAATGCTGCCTTCTGCGAAACAGATTACAGCCTCTGCTACAGACTCAGATTCCGAACGACTCTCTTTTTTTGCTCAGAAAGTTGGATAATCTAACAATGAGTTCATTTCTAATAGTGCCATAATTGGCTAACACGCTCATTGCGGTGTTCCTCCAGTATCCTAGCAGCTTTGTTTACACTACAGACCAACAAGGATACACTTTTTTGTCTATAATTTCCACAAGACCACATTTGCAATTATTTTTTCATCATTTCTCATCTTAGAAAAGTTTATTTTAAGCAAATGATTCCATATAGCAAATGGTCCCATATGGTCATATGATAATATGTTTTAATTTGTCCCTGCGCTCGCTAGTTTTTCCTCTGGATTTACAGTTGCTGTTTCATAGCGATGTTTTTCTTTCTGTACCTTTAAAATCAAACCTTGTAGCTCTGACTCTGAACTCTGACTGACTCTTTCACCAACTCTGCAAAACATTCTGTACCTGTTGTTTGACCAAGGCAAGCCAATGTTAGACTAAGATATGCAGAAGATGAGACGAAATAAAGTGTATTCGCAAGTATTTGCTTTTATTTATTAACCTTGAAAGGCAGCAAGCAGAAATGAGCATAAATACGATGTCTAAATACCAGCCACACTCACATGAATCAACAACAAATAATGTAGGAAGATGAAATGGATGCTAAAAATAATGTGAGCCAGAGCAAAGTGCCGACAGCCTCTGTGATGAGCTGCGCTGCCTCCTGGCTGCTGCCAATTGGATTAAGTTGCAGTAATAATCCATCATCCTTTGTCCTTCCCCGATCAGGCGTACGAGCGTTCAGAGAGCGAGGAGGTGACCATCATCACCAAACTGGTCAAGAAGATTCTCATCATTATTTCCAGGCCTGCCAGGCTCCTTGAGTGTCTGGTAAGAATCATTTGCAGACAAAGTAGCGATTATAAGTGCGACACAACATCAACGTTGTGTTCACCAGCTTAGAGCCTTAAATAAAACCATCTGTCCCCTCAAATGCAGTTATGACAGGTGACTTGATGACATGCTGTAGTAATGATAGTTTTTGCAGTAATGATAACACAGTTGCTGTTGTTGTTGGAATAAGCCAACAACAAGTTTGACTTGAAGGATAATAATAATGTGTAAAAAAAATAAAAAAATAAAAAAAAAATGCATTGAAATCACAACACGGCTTTTGTTGCTCTTCTCCAGGAGTTTGATCCAGAGGAGTTTTACCAACGTTTGGAAGTGGCAGAGGGTCAAGCCAAGGTTGGCCAGGGCATCAAGACTGATATTCCCAGATACATCATCAGCCAGCTCGGCCTCAACAGGGATCCCCTGGAAGGTTTGTCTACTCCATCAAGGCATTTTTCAATAATTTCTTTAAAATTGAATTGCACTTAATATTTTGTGCTAGATGAATGTCGGATTGTTTCCATGTTCCTTAGAGCATGATCATATCATTGAACAGTATTTACTTTGTTCAAGTGTGCAGCCATTGACACTTAAATCCTATAGTCCTTGCAGGTTGTGTCTTTGCTCTATTGCTTTGGTTCTATTAATTCAATGAGATCATCAAAACCCAACACTGCTTTCCACACAGACATTGAACAAAGTAGAGAATTTGATGCCATGAATCATTACACTAAACTCACACATTATCACATTAAAAGATATGCCAACAATTTAAATATGCTACGAATACAGCTGTCTGATTTTGTATTATTGAGAATCATTTGTCCATTAGTTTAAATGCAGGCAGTTGAATAAACTTTCACTGTCCTCACTTGAGCTTATTTAAGCTGAATAGTGTTTGATGTGCGTGCCTGATGCTGTTACAGAGATGGTCCATCTGGAGCAGACAAGCCCAAGTCACAGGTCGGCCAGCAGAGAGTCTGATGACACTGGAGAGACGACGCTCACGCAGGTAAAAGCTTACCTTCAACATTCGAGACTGATTTAATGGACTTGAAATGGGTTTGACAATAAACAGTGGTGGTGGGTGAAGAAATCGTAAAGGCAGTGGAAGTTGTTTTCAAATAAGCAATACGTTAGAAATAGAGCAAAACAACCCTGAGATGATGAGATACAGTTTTAAGTGGTGAATGGAGAACTTGTCTGCAGGCAGGCAAAACTTCATCGCATTATCACAGTGAAATCATCAAGTAAATATGATTCATGCTTTCCAGCATTAAACTAAGTTCCTGTTATTTTCCATCTGTGTGTGATTCAGAGCCGAGCAGCATGCACCCCTCCTCGAAGGAAACCACTGGAGAGTGACTTTGACACCATCAAGCTCATTAGCAACGGCGCCTATGGGTGAGTAAGACAGACTCTTTGTTTGCGTTTGACTGAATCACTCCGTTTGTGGACAATTATCCCAATGAACAGAAGCAGACAAAAACCTAAAATGCGGAGGCTTTGTCATAGTATTTTTGTTTACATTGAGAGTTTGACTGGAAATTTCACCAGTAAGTGATGCATGTTTTCTTTTTCCCATCTTCTTTTCCTAACGTTATCTCTCAAACTATCACTCCTCCACATCTGACCTGCCCTCACTATCTGTGTATGCTCTTCCCTCTGCACCCCTTTGTACCCCCGTACAGGGCTGTGTTTCTGGTGCGCCACAGGGAAACCCGACAACGTTTTGCCATGAAGAAGATAAATCGTCAGAATCTGATTCTCAGGAACCAGATCCAGCAGGTGTTTGTGGAGCGGGACATCTTAACCTTTGCTGAAAACCCATTCGTGGTTTCTATGTTTTGCTCTTTTGAGACTCGGAGGCACCTCTGCATGGTCATGGAGTACGTGGAAGGTAGGGTTGTCTTGGATTGTAGATGCATACACATTTACAAGATGTACATTTAGTCTCAAAACATCTGATCTGACTGCCCCCTTTGTCCTTTTCAGGTGGAGATTGTGCAAACCTTTTGAAAAACATTGGTCCTCTGCCTGTGGACATGACGCGGATGTATTTTGCAGAGACTGTCCTGGCGTTAGAGTATCTCCACAACTACGGCATCGTACACAGAGACCTCAAACCTGACAAGTGAGTCTCCAACCACTCACAAAAGAGAATTTCACATTTGTAATTTTCTTTTATCTCCACTTTCAGGCAGCTCTTTATTTCTTTCATGCTTTCATCATTTTCAGACTCGCTATAGGTTTTTAAAGACCAACAGTCTTTCTGAAGTGGGAGCACAATTTTGAGGGGAAATATTCTGCACTTGATATTTTTTTTAAATGAGATTTATGATTTGCGGTTAGTGTTTGATGTAACTTAAAACATTTTTGTGTTTCCCTCCTTTGTAGTTTGTTAATCACCTCCATGGGCCACATTAAGCTGACAGACTTTGGACTGTCGAAGATGGGTCTTATGAACATGACTACCAACTTGTATGAAGGACACATTGAGAAAGACACCAGAGAGTTCATTGACAAGCAGGTTTGTCTCTTCTGCTTTCATCCTCTCCATTTCTTCTGTTGTTACTGACCTTAACTGACATCAGTTCTCCCTCTCTTCTTCTATGTTTCCGCTCTGCAGGTGTGTGGGACTCCAGAGTACATTGCTCCAGAGGTGATCCTGAGGCAAGGCTATGGAAAACCTGTGGACTGGTGGGCCATGGGCATTATCCTTTATGAGTTCCTAGTGGGCTGTGTGCCTTTCTTCGGAGACACACCAGAGCAGCTCTTTGGTCAGGTGGTTAATGGTAAGAGATCCATACGCTTAATACATTCTTAATTTAAAGTTTTCCTTGCAGATTTATTTTTGTCTTCTGAAATGAATTAATTGCCATGAGATTATACATTTGGGGTGACTCTGGGTTATGTGCTTCTTTGTCTAGATGACATCATCTGGCCCGACGGGGAGGATGCTCTGCCACCGGATGCCCAGGACCTTATCACTAGACTACTGAGGCAGAGTCCTCTGGATCGTCTGGGAACAGGTCGGTTGCAGTTTGACTCACGACGAGTGGGGGGGGGGACGTTAAGCCTGCTGGGTCCCAGGTTGCATGGCGCTGTGAGCTTCTGCTGGCCAAGAGGAGGCACATATGGATTTTGTTGTCACTGTGACCTCATCAAATTTGGAGCCAGCAATGGACATGAGGCATCTCACTAGTAGGGGATAGTAAAAAACAAGTTACTCACTCGCCTAAATTATAAACTAGACATCTCAAGTCTGGTGCAGGCAGTTCAAGCCAGTTTTTATATTACTTTTATGTTCACTTTTACAGTGAATAAGATGTGTTAATAAGAGAATGTTTTCATTTACTAACTATTTTGCTGTATGATTGATGGTTCAAGTTATTTTTCAAGCAAAACCTGTAACATTTGATGATCATAAATCATAATAAATATGTTTGGATTTTGGACTTTCGTTTGGAATAAACAAGACAAGTGATGACAGCACCTTGAGCCGTAAGATACTGTCATTGACAGCAGCTCCACAGTAAAGGATTTAACTCAGTTTTCCCACAACGAATGATAATAATTGGTTCTCTAAGGAGGCACTCCTTCCATTTTGGCTGAGGAGCATCTGTGAACTTTGTTTTATGTCTTCTCCAGGTGGAACTACCGAAGTGAAGATGCACATGTTCTTCCTGGGTCTGGACTGGAACGGGCTCCTGAGGCAGAAAGCTGAATTTATACCTCAACTTGAAACTGAAGAGGACACCAGTTACTTTGACAGTACGTGTATCTATTCACAAATACACATATTATGGACTACTGCGACACAAATTTGTATCTCTGCTCACACACAGACGAACCTACACTGTGACACACCTTGGTTTGCAACACAGCAGAACACACTTCAATGAGAGCAGGCTGTCTGAATTTCTGTGTTTTTTGTGGTGGAGGAGTAGAGACCTAATTTAATGCCTTATGAGTGATCTCAATTAGGATGAAAGCAATGTCATCAGTTTAAAATTTTTTAAATGTCATTGTGATCTAAAGCTCGATCGGAGCGCTTCTGTCACATGGGCTCAGATGACGAGGATGACACCAACGATGATGATGAATCATCTCTGGAGCTCCGTCAGTTCTCCTCAGTAGCCCATCGCTTCAGCAAGGTATGAGTTCTGGCTCTGCTTGTTGATCCTCACACAACCTTCATTACTGTACAACTAGGAAATTAATATATTTAACGTATATAATTTAGTCATTGACATTATTGGTGTGAATTCTCAGTAAAAAAACACTCTTTCTGCTTAAACTCTAGGTGTACAGCAGCACTGAGCACCTGTCCACATCCACACCGTCCAACCAGAGCCTGTCGTCATCAGAGCGAAGCCACAGCGAGGAGAAGGAGGAAAGGTGGGAGGGCAGGGGGGTCCATTCCCCGGGTGACGGGCACAAACACTCGGCTTGTGGAGACAGGAGGGCAGATGGACACAGGGGGAGGTGAGAGCATGAAACACCAAGGAGAGTGATGTCCTTATTGTGAGAAGTATACAGTCCCCCTCATTGACTTGTTCATTGACCAGAATTGATAAAAATGTGAGTTTGAAATGAAATATATTCCGTCTCTTTTATGAGTAAGTTACGAAACCTTTGTTTTGATAGGATCCAATGATCCTGTTCCCTGATGTATTCATTTTTACATGACCTCTACTGACCAAGTTATGTTGCTGTGGCAGATGAAATCAATATTTTTCTAATAGTGATCGACAATTAGTTTTTCCTCAAAATGAATGTAACTAAATAGCAAGAAACAACATGACAAAGCTAATTTCCTGGTAAATAAGGAAATGCAATACAACCTGAAAGAATTCTTGGTAAATCTCCCCAATTTGTTGCCTTTCATTTTTTTTATTTTTGGTCTGTAGTTGCCGTCTTCACAGAGAGAGCACAGTTGTTTACTCGTAGTTTGATGTAAAAAAAAAAAAAAAGGGGGGGGGGATATATATTTTGAAAATATGTGAAGTGATTCTCATCCCAGGTTTTATTGAAATCCTGTGTTTTGACTGTGTGATTTTGTGTGCTCCTTTTCAGTCTGCGTCCTCGCACTTCATCCGGTTCCTCCCAGTCAGAGCGCAGTGCCAGCCCGCTGGTTATGAACAGCACCCAGAGCCTCGACATCATGCCTCGCTTCGCCATCTCTGCAGAAGAGGAGGGTACGAGGAAGAAACACAGACCTTTGTGTATTTGTGCTTATTATTGTCGTCCACTGTTATTTTGCATTAGTCAGTCCTCAGTGGTGACACTTTTTGTTTCATGATGGTAGATGGGATGGTTTCCAACCTGCGGCGCATTCGTCTCCGGAGCAACAGCACAGGCACCAGGCCGTCGTTTAGAAGAGGGGCATCTCGACGAATTGCTCACCAGCTGGAGACCCCAGAGAAACCCAGATCCCCGGCCGGCAAAGTCCCCAAGTCTGCGTCTGTCTCTGGCCTCTCTCTCATCATCACCCCAGGTAGACAGGAGAATAATCTCTCTAAAATAAAAGATAAAAATAAAAAAGACAGTAGAATAATCTGTGCAAAATACTACTATCCTTGTCCCCTATTTCTAGTTACCACTGCAGCTTGTACATGTTTGGTGGCGCGCTTAATTTCCAGCCATAATAATTATAGAGGCACAACTGTGTTGTGTCTATATTTGCTTAGACTATTCATGTGTCCACAGTGCCCCCTACAGCCTGATCCTGACACAAGAGTCACACAAACCATAAATACTAATACTGTGCCCAAGATAACGCTTTGAAGAATAATGCATAGTAGGATAACATATGGATTCTAATAGGATTATTTTTATAGTCGTTTGGTTGAAGTACTTTTATCAAATACTAAATGGTGCAAAACACAAAGAAGTAGCAGGTTTTAGCACATACTATATGTCCATATTCTTTCACCTGATGGCCTTTTTGATCATCTTCCCCTCCTGATGCAGACGACTCAGCAGGTCCTCCTACGAGCCCCAAATCCTCTTTGTCCCTGTCGTCCAACCCCTCGTCCAGAGACTCGTCTCCCAGCCGGGACCTGAGCGTCAGCGTCAGTTGCCTCAGGCCTCCTGTGGTCATCCACAGCTCTGGGAAGAGGTTTGGCTTTGCCCTGCGAGCGATCAGGGTCTACATGGGAGACAGTGATGTCTACACTGTCCACCACATGGTCTGGGTATGTGTCCTGAACAACAGGCAAAGGTGGATTTAATGCAGTGTATAAATGTGTTAGAATTTGTCTTTTTTAAGTAAACATTGATTATAATAATTTGGTGAAACTCTTTCTCTGGTAGTAACAGCTGATTAGATGGTTGCTTGACCAGTTATTTTGATCTGAGTTTGTGTGTGTGTTTGTGTTCTCAGTGTGTTGAGGAGGGCAGTCCAGCACACGAGGCCGGATTGAGGGCTGGTGACCTCATCACTCACGTCAACGGGGAGTCGGTCCAAGGACTCGTCCACACTGAGGTGGTGGAGCTGTTGCTCAAGGTAAGTGTGCACAATACACTGGTTTTCTCTCACACAACAAGTCATTTTCTGACTCCTTTCCTGCCCTGTAGATTTGTGTTTATGTTAATGATCTGTTTTGAACAGAGTGGCAACAGGGTGACCTTGCAGACGACTGCTCTAGAGAACACGTCCATCAAAGTGGGCCCTGCCAGAAAGACCAGCTACAAGGCCAAGATGGCCCGGCGCAGCAAGAAGAGCAAGAGGAAGGACGGACAGGACAGGTACATGTAGGGAATATGAAGTCATACCTGCAGCATCACTGTTTCACATTTGGACAGATTGCCAATGACTTCAGTAAACAATCGCACATTTCTTTCTTCTATAATAATGTTTTATTTTAGCTAGTCTACAAAAATTACATGGTTTATTAGACATTGATATCACAAAATATATACTCTTATAATCAAAATTCCAGTAATTAGGATTTTAGTTGAATTGATTGAAGTCCTTTACTCTGGATAAGGTTTTACCTTCAGTGCTTAGTTTTCATTCAACAACAGGTATTTTTGTTGTGGAGAAAGTTAAAAGAAAGAACAATACTATATATTAAACACAGAACTGACATCCTTTTTCTTTTCTTTTGCAGCAGACGACGTAGCATCTTGAAGAAGCTGTCGAAGCATACGCCGCCTCCGCCCTTGCAGAGCAGTCGTAGCTTCTCTTCAGGGTTCCACCAGTCATCGAGTGACAGCCTCTCTGGTTCCCCCACACAGAGTCTCTCTCCTGGGCCTTCCACACCTTGCCGCTCCCCTGCTCCTGACCACTCTGGAGGTGAGTGAGGGTGCCTTGTATCATTTGCAAAGTGTAGTCTGTGTCCTTGTGGTCGTGTGTCTCTGAAGGAAAAATTCTATTTGATCTCTCTGTCCTTCTATCAGATTCAAGTTCTTCTCCTTGCTCCAGCTCCCCTAACTCACCTGTACCTCAGGCCCGCCCCAGTTCCCTACATGTTTTGGGTCGCTACACTAAAGCTGGCCGCTGCAAGTCCACCAGCAGTATCCCTCCTTCACCACTGGCCTGCATCCCACCTCCTCAGGCTCTCTCTCCCCAGTGTTCTCCATCCTGCCTCCCCAGTCACCCCAAATCCCTGCATGGTTTCCATGGCAAAACATTGTCCCCTCCCACTATCGCGCGCCATTCTGTGCGTCCCCGCAGCGCAGAACCTCCACGTTCACCGCTCCTCAAGAGAGTCCAGTCAGCAGAGAAGCTGACGGGAGACAAGTCAACGGGAGGGTACCATGGAGAAAGGAAGGCCTACAACACCCGCCGCCACACCATGGAGGTTCCTCTGTCTGAGGGGGAGGGGCTGGAGGACATGGAGGGGGACACCGCCACTGGGTTCGTATGTGTCGGTGAGCACGGCCGCCAGGGGCTGTACATCGGAGGGCAGAGAGGCTACCATGACACAACCAGCGGAGGCAGCGAGCATCACCGATCTATCGCCTCGCAACAACACCGGGGCGGCAACCACCACTCCAACGAGGTGGTGGTGATGAGGAAGCTGGCATTGTCCGAACGCAGGGACTCCTTCAAGAAACAGGAGGCCGTACAGGAAGTGAATTTTGATGACTTGGAAGATAAAGAGATGCCGCCAAGCCCAACACTTCCTGTCACACAGCCGAAGGCATTCAAGGCGTCCTGGATCAACTCGCCCCCGAAAGAATCCGGTGTGAAGCTGGAAGGAAGAGGATCACAGGGTAAAGCGACACAGCAGAAAGCCAATCCAAAAGACAAAGGAGGGTTTTAGTTTTTCACTTTGCCAGAGATAATAGGTCGACAAAGTGAAAAGAAGTTTTTGACCTGCTACTGTACTTACAGGCCTTGTGTGTACAGAAAACTGTGATAAAGTCCCAAAATCAACACAAGCAGCTGCACGAAGATGAAAGT